>NC_085928.1:190632500-190932500 GCF_028885655.2 Pongo abelii | reverse complement strand
CAAACCTCACTCTCTGGGACCACCAACCCTCCCTCAAACGCGCTCCAGCCCCTAGAACACTCGACAAAGTGACAAAACGGTCAGTACCTTGTAGAAAGCCCCGTTGGAGCCGCGAACCTCCACCGTCAGCTCCGCCATGTTGGAACCGCAAAGGCCGCTGGGAAGAGATTCTAGAAACTTTCCAACCAAGGGCGAGAAGGAGGCGGGGAAAGGGGAGGGGAAAACAGGGCTGGGATTGGGATCCCCCGCCCCTCACCCCTGGGGTCTCAACGTGCCGCCCCGACTCTTCAGGTGGGATCCCTGCGCAGCCTGCATCACTGGCCTTGGGCTCCGCCTGCCGCCGTCTACGTCGGATTTGCCTCCCGACACAATCGCCCGACCTTTGTTGACCCGCCGCTAGGTCCCCGCCCCACAGTGCCCGCTGTTCGCACCGCGGCGGCCGAGTAGTGCCTCCAGCTGCCACAGAATGAACTGCCCAGGCACAGCCTGCCCCGCGCATCGGCATTCCCCTGCGCTCCGGCATCCTGACCTTAAACTTCTGGAAGTGCTGGCTGCCCTGGAATGGCTTTTTCACCCACTTTTTGGGCTCCAGTTGCCCTGGGGAAGAGGGATGCCTACAAAATAGACATACTATTGTGTCCCAAGTTATTTCGCCCCGCTCTTTTTTTAAAAAAGTTGGGCCTTCTCTTGACTCAAATTCCACAGTTCCACACCCCCTCAAACAATTTGGCCTAGCCCTCTCCCCACCTGTTACCACTTTAGCTATTTAAAAGTCAAACTGAGTATTTTCAGGGCAAGTTAATTGTGTTCACACCCTAGAACAGAGTTTAGGTGAATTCGCCTTATTAAAAGTAGTCAGACAAACTTAATAGAGCAGGAGACCACGTTCTCCTCTGCTAAATGCATGCAAATTTCCACAAATAGGATCGAAGCAGAACCATCACCAGTTTTATAAGCATAACAAATACTTTGGGTATGGATTTTAACAACTTAATACTGAAGCTCCTTCCCTAAGCAAGGGCTTTGGAAAATAATACTATAAGTGCTTCTTGTTATACTTACATTATTACCATTTTCGCAGAAAAACTTAAGAAAGGATACTTTGCTAACATTCTATACTTCCCATGAAATGCCCACTGACCCAGTTTTTCAGATTCTAAAAAAATAAAATGTACATAACATTTTATGAGCACGTCTGCATCTCTGAAGATTCTGGGAGAAAATGAGGGCTGTGGAAGTGCTCACTGTTGTTATGTACAGGATATTCTATTTATTTATTTAGAGACAGAGTCTCACTCTGTTACCCAAGATGGA
This sequence comes from Pongo abelii, assembly GCF_028885655.2. Classification (NCBI taxonomy): domain Eukaryota; kingdom Metazoa; phylum Chordata; class Mammalia; order Primates; family Hominidae; genus Pongo; species Pongo abelii. Next base: position 190,931,186 of record NC_085928.1, on the reverse strand, counting down.
GTGCAGTGGCGTGATTACGTTGCAGCCTGGACTTCCCAGGCTCAGGTGATTCTCCCACCTCAGCCTCCCGAGTAGCTAGGACTACAATATTTATTTTATTTTATTTTTTTTTTTTTTAGACAGTCTCGCTCTATCGCCCAGGCTGGAGTGCAGTGGTGTGATCTCAGCTCACTGCAACCTCCGCCTGCTGGTTCAAGTGATTCTCTTGCCTCGGCCTCCGGAGTAGTTGGGATTACAGGCGCGCACCACCACACCCAGCTAATTTTTTTGTGTTTTTAGTAGAGACGGGGTTTCACCATGTTGGCCAGGCTGGTCTGGAACTCCTGACCTCATGATCTGCCTGCCTCGGGATTACAGGCATGAGCCACCGTGCCCAGCCTATTTATTCACTCCCGGCCTATTTTTTTTTTTTTAAGACAGGATCTCTATCGCCAAGGCTGAAGTGCAGTGGCACAATCATAGCTCACTGTAACCTTGAACTCTTGGCCATCCCACACTGGGCTGGGATGTTCTTTTTAAAGTGTTGATCATAATGAGAAAAATGTAAACAACTAAATGCCCATCAATGAGTAATAGCCACCATTTATTAAGGGTACCTTATGCTAACACTTTATATTGTATCTCATTATGATCCTTCAGAATTATAATGTCCTGTTTTCTTAAAAAGTCTTCTTTAGATATAATTCTCCCATTTATAATGTACAATTCAGTAGTTTTTAGTACATTCACAGATTTGTGCAACCATCACCACAGTCAATTTTAGAACATTTTCATCACTGCAAAAATAACCCCATACCTGTTAGCGTTCACTCTAGATTTAACCCCAACTCCCCAGGCCCTAGGAAATCACTAACCTGTTTTCTACCTGTATAGATTTGCCTAGTCTAGATATTTAATATAAATGAAATCACAGAATATGTGTTGCTTTATGACTGGCTTTCTTTTTTCTTTTTCCTTTTTTTTTTTTTTTTTTTTTTGAGACAGAGTCTCACTCTGTTGCCCAGGCTGGAGTGCAGTGGCTTGATCTCCGCTCACCGCAACCTCCACCTCCTGGGCTAAAGCAATTCTCCCGCCTCAACCCCCCGCCCCCCAAGTAGCTGGGAGTACAGACACCACCCACCACGCCTGCCTAATCTTTGTATTTTTTGTAGAGATGGGGTTTCACCACGTTGCCCAGGCTGGTCTCGAACTCCTAAGCTCAAGTTACCCACTGCCTCCGCCTCAGCCTCCCAGAGTGCTAGGATTACAAACGTAAGCCACTGCACCTGGCCTATGATTGGCTTCTTTCATTTAGTATAATGTTTTATAGTTTCATCCATGTTGTAGAATGTATTACTACTCATTCCTTTTTGTCAAATATACTGTTGTATGGCTATACCACATCATTTTATTTATTAATTCATCAATTGATAGACGTTTGTGTTGTTTCTACTTTTTGGCTGTTAGGAATAATGCTGCTATGAAAATTTCTGTATATGTTTTGGTATAGACAGATGTATGTTTTTGTTTCTGTTGGGTATATAGCTAGAAATGGAATTGCTGACTCGTGATAACTCCATGTTTAAACCTTTTGAGGAATTGCCAGACTTTTCTAAAGTGGCTGCATTATTTGCATTCCCACCAGCAATGTATGAGGGTCCAAGTTTGCTTTTCTTTATGGGTTCCCCTCTCCTTTCCTGTCCTCCCCTCCCCTCCCCTCTCCTCCTTTTCTCTTCTCTTCTCTCTTCTCTCTCTCTCTGTTTTGGCTTTCAGTGTATTTTTTGTTTGTTCTTAATGTGAGTGATTTTGAGTATGGATGCAAAAGTTCCACTTGGGCACAGGCTAAAGCATCTCATACTGCCTGAACTCTAAAGAATAAGTATTGTCCCTCTTCAGGCCTTGCATAGCGAAAACATTTGAATTTGGAACCCAGCCAACTCTTTACTAGTTCTTCTAGGTAGATTTCACGATTTCAGTTAAGCAACTGAGCTCTATAGCAACCAGTAACATATGTAAGATCAGACAAGCTCTAAGCGTCAGAACTACGATTTGAGCCCTCTTACTTTCCATTTCCAATGCCACATTAATAACTGTTTGCAGCCTCCATGTAATATTCAAAATGGGACATTACACAAACTTTAAAATTTTGATGTAGATCTATTTTCATCATCATAAAAAGATGTTCACTTTAAAGAAGAATGTCACAAAACACCATACGTAATCATATTAAAATATATACGCAGTGTGTATATACATATATAAAGTCTGAAAGTTAATATTTCCATATATTATTAGAGGATATTTCCAGAAGATGGGCTAATGATTTACATAAACTATATAATGTCTATGTTTTTTGCCCCATCTGAATTTTTCGCAACGAGCATGTTACCTGATCATCAAAAAAAAAAAAAAAAAAAAAAGATCTTTTTGGCTGGGCACAGTGGCTCATACCTTTAATGCCAGCACTTTGGGAGGCCAAGGCAGAGGGATCACTTGAGGCCAGGAGTTTAAAGCCAGGCTGGGCAACATAATGAGAGCTCGTCTCTACAAAAGAGACAAAAGTTAGCAGGGTGTGGTGGTGTGCATCTGTAGTCCAGGCTACTCAGGAGGCTGAGGCAGGAGGATTGCTTGAGCCTGGAGGTCGAGGCTGCAGTGAGCTGTGTTTGCACCACTGCATTCCAGCCAGGGCAACAGAGCAATACACTGTCTCAAAAAAAAAAAAAGATATTTTCATTTTTTAAATACTATACCATGGAATATTCTACAGCCACTAGCAATGAAATTATAGAAGACTATTTACTGATATAAGAAGATGTCTATAACTGTAAAAAGCAGCTTATATATGCAACCAATTTTGTACAGGATACATATATGTATATTGCATGAAAATGTATTACAAATACTTTACCAAAATGCTAACAGTGGTTCTCTTAGGGTAGTGGCATTATGAATGTGTATTTCTCTCTCTCTCTCTCTCTCTCTCTCTGTGTGTGTTTAAATAGGGATTGGGGTCTCACTGTGTGTGTGTGTGTGTGTGTGTTTAAATAGGGATTGGGGTCTCACTGTGTTAACCAGACCGATCTTGGACTCCTGGGCTCAACAATCCTCCTGCCTGGGCCTCCTAAAGTCCTGGGATTAGAGGCATGAGCTACCATGTCCTGCCTTCTTTGTGAGTTTCTATATTTTCCAAGTTTTCTGTATTGAAAAGCAGTACTATTTCTTTTTTCTTTTCTTTTTTTTTTTTTTTTTGAGACGGAGTCTCACTTTGTTGCTCAGGCTGGAGTACAGTGGCCCAATCTTGGCTCACTGCAGCCTCCGCCTCCTGGGTTACATGCTGTATTCCTAGCAGTTTGGGAGGCCTAGGTGAGCAGATCACTTGAGCCTCAGGAGTTCAAGACCAGCCTGGCCAACATGGTGAAACCCCTTCTCTACTAAAAATACAAAACAATTAGCCAGACATGGTGGTGGGCACCTGTAATCCCAGCTACTCAGGAGGCTGAGGCAGGAGAATCGCTTGAACCCGGAGGCTGCAGTGAGCCAAGATTGCGCCACTGCACTCCAAAAAGGAAAATACTTTTTTAAAATAAAAGTAAATGCAGACTGAAACCTTGTATAAACAGCTACTGGAACACTCATTAAGATTAAGGTTTTGATCAATATTGTGGCACTATTTTTAGCTTGAATTGTCTTAATGTGATATTGAAATGTGCTATCATTTTAAATCTCCTTAAAGTATTTCACTTGAAATTAATTTTTTTTTTTAATTTGAGACAGAGTTTTGCTCTTGTTGCCCAGGCTGGAGTGCAGTGGCACAATCTCGGCTCACCGCAAACTCTGCCTCCCGGGTTTAAGCGATTATCCTGCCTCAGCCTCCCGAGTAGCTGGGATTACAGGCATGTACCACCACGCCCAGCTAATTTCGTATTTTTAGTAGAAACAGGAGTTCTCCATGTTGGTCAGGCTGGTCTCGAACTCCTGACCTCAGGTGATCTGCCCACCCCGGCCTCTCAAAGTGCTGGGATTACGCGTGAGCCACTGTGCCTGGCCTTGAAATTAATTTTAACTTTTATTTTATTATTATTATTTTTTTTTGAGACGGAGTCTCACTCTGTTGCCAGGCTGGAATGCAGTAGCACAATCTGGGCTCACTGCAATCTCTGAATCACAGGTTCAAACCATTCTCCTGCCTCAGCCTCCTGAGTAGCTGGGATAACAGGTGTGAGCCACCACACCCAGCTAATTTTTGTACTTTTAGTAGAGACGAGGTTTAACCATGTTGACCAGGATAGTCTGGATCTCCTGACCTCATGATCTGCCTGCTTTGGCCTCCCAAAGTGCTGGGATTACAGGTGTGAGCCACCGTGCCTGGCCAATTTTAACTTTTCTAAATTGAGACTATAGTTTTCCTTCCTCAAGAAACAAAAAATTAGGAAATATAAAATAACTTTTAATTTCTCAACCAACAGTTTCTAGAACTAATTGTGCCTGATTTTACAAATATTAAAAATATTGGCCGGGTGCGGTGGCTCACACCTGTAATCCCAGCATTTTGGGAGGCCAAGGCAGGTGGCTCATCTGAGCTCGGGAGTTCGAGACCAGCCTGACCAACATGGAGAAACCCCGTCTCTACTAATAATACAAAAATTAGCCGGGCGTGGTGGCACATACCATAATCCCAGCTACTCAAGAGGCTGAGGCATGAGAATCACTTGAACCCGTGACACGGAGGTGGCAGTGAGCCAAGATCACACCATTACACTCCAGCCTGGGCAATGACAGCAAAACTCTGTCTCAAGAAAAAAAAATTTCAGGCTTGGCCTGGTGGCTTACCCCTGTAATCCCAGCTCTTTGTGAGGATCACTTGAGTTGAGGCCAGGAGTTTGAGACCAGCTTGGGCAACAGAGTGAGACCCCCTCATCTCTACAAAAAAAAAATTTTAATTAGCCAGGTGTGGTGGTGGTGATGGTGGGGTGTGTGTGTGTGTGTGTGTGTGTGTGTGTAGAATTATACATATGTATATACTTATATATATATATAAAATCTATGACATACATATGCTATTGTGCATACATTATATATTTATTTATTTTAGAAAGTTAAAAAGAGCTTCTGGAAATTAACAGTATGTCAGCAAAAGCAAAAAACTCAATAAAGGAGTTGAAAGATAAAGTTGAGAAAATGTTCTAGAAAATAGAGCAATGAGATTAAGATATGGACACTAGAAAATATAAGAAAATAAGAATATTAGTCTAAGTGATACAATTTCCAAATAGTAAGCATTCTAAAAAGAGAGAATGGAGAAAAAGGAGGAAAAATTGTACATGAAATAATTCAGGAAATTTCCCAGAGAAGAAGGACACGTAGTGCCACATTGAAAGACCCCCATCTAGTGCCCCACACATAAACACACCCACACCAAAGCACATCAAGAAATTCAAGGATGCCTGAGAAGAAAATAAGATATTACAAGCGTCTAGAAATAAAAGAATGGTCCCATACAAAAGATGGAGGATTGAAATCACTTTAGACTTTTAAATAGCAACAATGGAAATAAGATACTTGAGAAATGCCTTCCAAAAATCTGAAGGAATATTATTTTAAAATTAGAATTTTATAGCCAGCCAAACTATCATCAGCTGTAACAGTAAAATGAAAATACTTTAAGGCTGGGCGCTGTGGCTCACACCTGTAATCCCAGCACTTTGGGAGGCCAAGGCAGGCAGATCACTAGAGCTCAGGAATTCGAGACCAGCCTGGCCAACATGGCAAAAACCCTTCTCTATTAAAATAAGGCTGGGCGCGGCAGCTCATGCCTGTAATCTCAGCACTTCTGGAGGCTGAAGCAGGCAGATCACGAGGTCAAGAGATGGAGACCATCCTGGCCAACATGGTGAAACCCCATCTTTCGTAAAAATACAAAAATTATCTGGGCGTGGTGTTGTGTGCCTGTAGCCCCCACTACTCAGGAGTCTGGGGCAGGAGAATCGCTTCAACCCAGGAGGTGGAGGTTGCAGTGAGCCGAGATCATGCCACTGCACTCCAGCCTGGCGAAAGAGCGAGACTGTCTCAAACTAAAAAAAGGTCGGGTGCGGTGGCTCACTCCTGTAATCACAGCGCTTTGGGAAGCCAAGGCGGGTGGATCACGAGGTCAGGAGTCTGAGACCAGCCTGGCCAACATGGTGAAACCCTGTCTCTACTAAAAATACAAAAATCAGCCGGACACAGTGGCACGCGCCTGTAATCCCAGCTACTTGGGAGCCTGAGGCAGGAGAATCGCTTGAACCTGGGAGATGGAGGGTGCAGTGAGCCGAGACTGTGCCACTGCACTCCAGCCTGGGCGTCAGAGTGAGACTCCGTCTCAAAAAAAAAAAAAAAATTAGCTGGGCATGGTGGCACATGCCTGTAATTCCAGCTACTCAGGAGGCTGAGGCACGAGAATCACTTGAACCCAGGAGGTGGAGGTTGCAGTGAGCCAAGATTACACAACTGCACTCCAGTCTGATCAACACAGAAGACTCTGTCTCAAAAAAAAAAAAAAAAAGAAAAGAAAATAAGACATTAAAAAATGTAAATAATTTACTTACTCACCTTTTTTTTTGAGGAAGCAGCTGAAGATTATGGTTATTCCAAAGGAAAAAAAGAAAGTTGAGTGGTCAACAAAGGATTCTAACACAGAGGAGAGGTGAAAAGTGAATCCCCAGATGCTGGTGAAGGAAGATGTCACTATGACAGTTGTATTAGGAGTGTAACCATCTAGTCAATGGTGTCCAACAGTAAAAAAAAAAAAAAAAAAAGGAAAGAAAAAATAGTTTAACCAGCCCTTGCACCCAGAAATGGCTATCCGAAAAACTAAAAAAAATGTATTCTTTTAAAAGAGTGTAACAACGTCAACACAAAAGAGTGTAACCAGCCCAGTTTTTTTGTTGTTGTTGTTCTTTTGTTTTTTGTTTTAAAAATAACCTAGACTGGAGTCCAGTGGAGCAATCTTGGCTCACTTCAACCTCTGCCTCCTGGATTCAAGGGATTCTCCTGCCTCAGCTCCTGACCTCAGGTGATCTGCCCGCCTGCCTCGGCCTTCCAAAGTGCTGAGATTACAGGCATGAACCACCACACCCAGCCTCCAGCCCAGTTTTTAGGAAGTAAAAACATCTTTGAGAGAGACTTTTTCAGGATTAATCTGATAGAATGCTTCCTGTGAATGAACTTCTTGAGCGGTTATTTAGATGGCTAATGGACTGTTGGGACTGAATTATGAAAAGGTAGTTAGAACATTAAGCAAGTCTTAAAAAGATAACAACGTTAGGAAGAAATAAAGTCATTCCAGAAAACTAGTCCTCATTTATCTCATGGCTCAGCTCTGAATATATAAATATTATGAAAATACATATAAAATTGATCCAACTGAATTCCAACATGTGTAAGTTGAAGAAAGAGCAGTGGTACTTGTGCATGTGTAATGTGGGAAATAAAGGGAAGAGAGCTGAGGTCTCATCTTCCACAATGCCCATAATATATGGGCAATAAATAAATGACCACATATTTTTTAGAGATATGGAAGACACCAAATAATAAGCTAAAAAGTTAAACGCAGTTGTCTCTGGGAAAAGGAAAATAATTATGGAGAGTAGTGAGACATTGAAGTTTTTCTAAAATTTTTTGAGAACTAATTGATTCTCCCTCCCTCTGTCCCTCCCTCCCTCCTTTCCTTCCTTCCTTCCTTTCTCTCTCTCTCTTTTTTTCTTTCTTTCTTGACGGAGTCTCACTCTGTCACCCAGACTGCTCACTACAACCTCCACCTCTTGGGTTCAAGTGATTCTCCTGCCTCAGCCTCCCAAGTAGCTGGGATTACATGTGCCTGCCACCATGCCTAGCTAAATTTTGTATTTTTAGTAGAGATGGGGGTTCACCATGTTGGCCAGGCTGGTCTTGAACTCCTGACCTCCAGTGATCTGCCCGCCTTGGCCTCCCAAAGTGCTGGGATTACAGGCTTAAGCCACTGCGCCTGGCCCTTTTTTTCTTTTTTTTGAGATGGACTCTCGCTCTTGTCGCCCAGGCTGGAGTACAGTGGCGCAATCTCGGCTCACTATAACCTCCGCCTCCCAGGTTCAAGCGATTCTCCTGCCTCAGCCTCCTGAGTAGCTGGGATTACAGGCTGTCCTGCCCCAGCCTCCTGGGATTACAGGTACCCACCACCACTTCCAGCTAATTTTGTACTTTTAGTAGAGACGGGGTTTCACCACATTGGTCAGGCTGGTCTCGAACTCCTGACTTCAGGTGATTCACCCACCTCGGCCTCCCAAAGTGCTGGCATTACAGGCATGAGCCACTGTACCTAGCCCCTTTCCTTCTTTTTAACTGCTCCTTTTGGAGCAGGGCTACCCCACAGGCAGTGTGCCCAAAGCAGCCTGATTCTTTAAATAGGTAGAATTTTTGACAAAGATCAAAGCTAAAAAGAAGAAATACAATTTTCTTCAGAAGAAAGAGTATCCTTTCTGCTCTGTAGACAATCCAGGACTGAGATGCATTAATGCAAGACTGAGGGTCTGAGGTCTGGTAGCACCAGTAGTGACCGATAAAAATAGAATGTTCTGAAAGTCAATAGACAAGACATGGTTCTTAACTTTAGGATCATATTTCAGGCCTATGCTATCATGCCATTTTTCAACTCTTAAGCTGCTTTCCTTTACTGTGCTTTTTAGGCAACTCTTATAATGTAACTCTTATGCTCATTCCACCTTAATTAAATTGCTAATAGTGCTGAGATACTGTGATGTTGCAGTTAAGGGCACGAACTTTAGAATTAGAGTCCTATATTTGCTATATGGTCTTTAGTGAGTTAGTTAACATCTCTGAGCTTTACTTCTCTCTTTTTAAAATGTAGAATAATGTTTACCTCAATGGGCTAATAAGATCAAGTGAAGAAATATATGTAAATGTGCTGACTACACAGTGTCTGGCATGTAATAAGCACTTAAATTATTATTATTAAACTCTAGAAGTCTATTACTGCTAGATTCAGTATTTTAAGTACAGGACTCATTTATTTGAACTCATTATAAATACTTAGTGATTTTTTTTTTTTTTGAGACAGAGTTTCACTCTTGTTGCCCAAGCTGGAGTGCAATGGCATGATCTCGGCTCACTGCAATCTCTGCCTCCCGGGTTCAAGCGATTCTCCTGCCTCAGCCTCCCGAGTAGCTGGGATTACAAGTGTGTGCCACCACGCCTGGCTAATTTTTTGTATTTTTAGTAGAAATGGGGTTTCACCATGTTATCCAGGCTGGTCTTGAACTCCTGACCTCAGATGATCCACCCACCTTGGCCTCCCAAAGTGCTGGGATTACAGGCGTGAGCCACCTCGCACAGCCTTACTTAGTGTTTTTGTTTTTGTTTTTGTTTTTCAGACGAGTCTCATTCTGTCGCCCAGGCTGGAGTGCAGTGGTGCGATCTCGGCTCACTGCAAGCTCCGTCTCCTGGGCTCATGCCATTCTCCTGCCTCAGCCTCCTGAATAGCTGGGACTACAGGCGCATGCCACCACGCCCAGCTAATTTTTTTGTATTTTTAGTAGAGATGGCTAATCCCGATTCATTACTGGATCATGAAATCAATTCAGTGGATATTATCAACATTTTAAAAGTTGAAATAAAATACTAATGAACAGACCAGAGAACTTTCCACTAATAAAGGCTTACTTAAATGTTTGAGAAACATTGGCCTAGTGCTATTTGAAGCTAATGGTGGTCCCCTCCTTTTAAATAAGAGCACAGTAACATTGATTTAAAGAAAAAAAAACTTAAAAATAAATAAATGCACTTAAGGTAACAGTTATGGAAGATTAAAAATAATAAAATGCACAATTATGGAAAGAGAAAATAAAATGAACAGTTATAGAAGGATAAAGATGATTAAAAATGATTAATTGCATATGTTTTTCTTTTTTTGTTTTTTTGTGATGGAGTCTCTCTCTGTTGCCCAGGCTGGAGTGCAGTGGCGCAGTCTTGGCTCACTGCAACCTCCCGGGTTCAAGCGATTCTCCTGCCTCAGTCTCCCAAGTAGCTAGAATTACAGGCACCTGCCACCACACCCAGCTAATTTTTTGTATTTTTAGTAGAGACGGGGTTTCACCATGTTGGCTAGGCTGGTCTTGAACTCCTGACCCCATGATCTGCCTGCCTTGGCCTCCCAAAGTGCTGGGATTACAGGCGTGTGCCACCGCACCTGGCTTTGTGTATGTTTTTCAAAGTCTTCACTACAGTAATAAGTTATGATATTCATAAAAGTCTAAGGTCAAGTCTATGTTTACAATAAAATAACTCCTAGTTTCCAATGCTTTCAAGACCACCAAAATCAAAAAAAGGACTTTTTGAAGTCCCTGGCATCCTAGCTCATATTTTATGCCTACGAATAAAATTCCAAAGTCGTATCTTTTTAGTTCATTAGAAATTCTAAAGTCTTACCTTTTTAGTTCATTAAAAATGTCTTTGATAAAACATTTTATATTTTTAAAGAAGCAGACGTATACCCATCATTCAGACTTTAGTTTCTAAATGCAGTTCCCCAATAATAGGAACCAAGGCTTCCAGGAGAAATGGCTGATTCCATGTCAGGGGAAGGAGAGTATGAGATGAACCTAGTACATGCTGCTGTGCCACAATGTACGTATAGCTCAAATACTGATGGATCATGTTATAAGAACCCACCAGCCAGTTTGGAGACGTTCCCACTGGCTAAATCTGATAAACTGGGTTTGTTGTTTGTTTTTGAGACAGAGTCTCGCTAAGTTGCCTGGGCTAGAGTGCAGTCACTGCAACCTCCGCCTCCCAGGTTCAAGTGATTCTCCTGCCCGAGCCTCCTGAGAGTCGGGATTACAAGCCCGCTCCACCACGCCTGGCTGATTTTTGTATTTTTAGTGGAGACAGGGTTTTGCCATGTTTTCCAGGGTAGTCTTGAACTCCTGAGCTCAGGTGATTCGCCCGCCTTGGCCTCCCAAAGTGCTGGTGTTGTAGGACTTTTCCTTAGTTCAGCTAAAGATGGGGTCCTTGTCTGTCCCAAGCTGCAAAAATTTAGGCTCACAGATGGTTTGAAGGGTGAGTAAAGCAGGGTTTTATTGGATGAAAAGGAAGAAAAGGGGGAAACAGGGACTTTCGCTAGGTCAGAGTCCCCGTCAGAGCACTTCCCACATGCTATTCAAATCCCAGTTTCCACACAAGAAGAGGAGGGGCCAGTCTCCTCCCTGCTGCAAAGTGAACTTCCTAAGGCTCCATGTCAGTGGGCAGACTGGCTGGAGTTTCTCTGAGGACCCCCTCCCACCTGGCTGTCTCATTTCCTCCTCTAAAGAAGTACATCTGGCCGGGTGCGGTGACTCAAGCCTGTAATCCCAGCACTTTGGGAGGCTGAGGCGGACAGATCACCTGAGGTCGGGAGTTCAAGACCAGGCTGACCAACATGGAGAAAGCCTATCTCTACTAAAAATACAAAATTAGCTGGGCATGGTGGCACATGCCTGTAATCCCAGCTACTCAGGTGGCTGAGGCAGGAGAATCACTTGAACCCGGGAAGTGGAGGTTGCAGTGAGCTAAGATCATGCCATTGCACTCCAGTCTGGGCAACAAGAGTGAAACTCCATCTCAAAAAAAAAAAAAAAAAAGGTACATCTAACTGCTCTTAGATTAAGGATAAGGAAAAAGAGCAATCTTAACTGCTTCCTGCTGACAGGGGGTGCTGTTTTGGGGGAAATAGCAGTCAGAGCTCCCTCAGAGGCCTATTTAAGGGTTCCCGGCAGAAGGGGCCATTGTCAGAAGCTCCAGTTGCATGACTGTTTGGAGTTTGATGGCCTGAAGGCAAGAACAGACAAAACAGGTTATTAGAAAACATGTATCAAAACGAAACAAGGGTAGGGGTAAGGACAGCTCAAAAGTCCTTACGCCTTTTACCAGTTTGCACAGGGAGAGGGAGGCCAAAAGCCCAACTGGAAAAAAAAATTTACCCTTTTGCCAGCATGTTGGGCTTCTGGGTTCCCTTCCCCTAAGTCCAATCCTAAGACAACCAGTTTAAAGCTTGGCAAATTAACTCTTTCAGGTTGGAGGATGCATCTCAGGGGAGTGTAGTACGAAAACACAATTACCTATTAGTGAAGAGAGAACAGAGGAGGAGAAAGGAAAAAGAAGGCATTTTTAAAGGAGTCCCAGAGGTTCAGTATGCATTTGAATGGGGTACAGACTGAAGATGAATGGCTACCCATCTAGAAAGAGGGAAGCAGGTTTTCCTGGTTCCCTTCTCTTCCTAGCAGATACCCAGGGTATGTGAGGGAGAGAGGGAAGAGCATCCTATTTCCATCTTCCATCCTTGCATCCCCGAGTCCCTGTGACCTTGGCAGTTGCCGCCATGGATGTCAAAGCGACTTCCACCTATGAAGCAGGTGGTGTCTAGGGGGCGAGAATCATCTGCTCTTATCCACATATACCCTATCTCCCCTGCTGTCAGTAGCCCTGGAGTTGCCTAGACCTAATTTACATCATGGATACTAACATGGCCTTTATCCATGAAATAGGAAGCTTGGACTTGGCTTAATCGGCAGGAATCAGCCACGCTCACCTGCGCTGTGCCTTTTAACCTCTGTTGTCATCTGCCTCTGGATCCCTTAGATCCAGTTTTCTTTCCCAGGGCTTTGACTTGAAGCTTGAAGTTGAGTCTGAGACAAAAATGTGTCACGAGGGGGCGGTGCATAGACTCCTTATCATAAGCCAAATGCTAAGGTGAAACTGTGGAATTGAGTCCTCCTCCAACAAGGGAGAGAAAAGGATGTCTTGTGACACACCCAGATAACTGGTAGCTATAGTTATGCTTGTTAGGATTTGGCTGCATGGTTCCTGGCTTTCGTTAGCTCCCTTGGTTTTACTTTCCCAAAAAGGAAACCTCCAAGTGATGGACATCCTGTTTATCCCCATCACCTGCCAGGATTTGTAGGATAATTGCCCAGAACCAGAATATTGATCTGGATTTCTACATTACCATCCCTCTTGTCTTTTCTGAGTTGCAGCTAGAGATTGCTGGTTGGTTCACAGGAACAAGCAGGGCTAGTCTAACATGTAGGCGAAAACTTAAAAACAGCTAGTGAGTTTAGAATTTAGTGACAAATGTATGATAAGTTTGGGAACATAATTTCGGTCTCTCCAGTCCTCATTTTTGTGAAAAATAAAAAAATTATGATGGGACTGAGTGGTTTGCAAAATAAATTTTAATCTTTTTTTTTTTTTTTTTTTTGAGATGGAGTCTCGCTCTGTCACCCAGGCTGGAGTGCAGTGGTGCAATCTCAGCTCACTGCAACCTCCGCCTGCCAGGTTCAAACAATTCTCCTGCCTCAGCCTCCCAAGTAGCGGGGACTACAGACGTGTGCCACCATGCCCGACAAATTTTTTTTTTGTATTTTTAGTAGAGACGGGGTTTCACCATGCTGGCCAGGCTGGTCTCGAACTCCTGACCTCCTGATCGGCCTGCCTCGGCCTCCCAAAGCACTGGTTACAGGCGTGAGCCACTGTGCCTGGCCCAATATATTTTAATCTTATACTTGGCCTGATTATTTGCATAAAGTGCAGCAAGAATAATTACTTCTACATAGGCCTTTTGGATTGGCTTTGATGAAACTCTGTTCCCCAAGGGATCTAAGTAAGATAAGACCTTTTAAAGTTGAGCCCAACCATGGGTTTGTATCCTCAAACACCTGTGAGTTGGGTGATTCTCTCCTCTTAGGGTCTCAAGATAAACTTCGAGCTTCTAGACATGTTAGAAAGTGACATTCTTTACTGACCACAGGTCAGGAATCCTGTACAGGGACTGCGTAGGCAAGGGTATGAGGCCAGTTTCCCCACTGGGCTTTTATTGGCTCTGCAAGTTGAGATTGACTCCTTAAAGGAAAGCATATCCTTCCAGTGGTAAAATGACTAGTGTCTCCAATTGAGTCCTTTTGCAAAAGAAAGTGGATTCTTAGTGCACTGATGCAAACAACTATATTGCCATATGAATGCTCACAGATAGTTTCCAAATTTTAGAGGAACCAGGCAGAGAAAAACAAACATACTCCAAATTTTGTTCATAGGAGCATACCTTACGCAATTATTAAAGGCCTTAAATAGTTCAAAATGGCCAGATGCGGTGGTTCACTCCTGTAATCCCAGCACTTTGGGAGGCCAAGGCGGGCAGATCACCTGAGGTCAGGAGTTGAAGACCAACCTAACCAACATGGTGAAACCTCGTCTCTACTAAAAATACAAAAAATCAGCCAGGCGTGGTGGTGAGTACCTGTAATCCCAGCTACTTAGGAGGCTGAGGCAGAAGAATCATTTGAACCCAGGAAGTGGAGGTTGCAGTCAGTGAGCCGAGATAGCGCCATTGCACTCCAGCCTGGGTGATAAGAGCAAAACTCCATCTCAAAAAAAAAAAAAAAAAAAGTTTCCTTGACTCTGAAAAACAAAACAAGGATCAGCAATATTCCAAGCAAATTTCAAAAAGGTTGCTTCAGCTGAGTTCTGTCCATTTAGTTAACTCTTGTTTTGCTTGATATTCGTGAGCATTTCAGTTTTATGAGTCGTGTACATTTTCCTTTATTCCAATGTTACAATCTCTAAAGCTATGAGAGGCCTATATTTGAGAGCACCTGTTAAAGTTCTATAGCTCATCACAGCCGGGCGTGGTGGCTCACGACTGTAATCCTAGCACTTTCGGAGGCCGAGGCGGGCAGATTACCTGAGGTTGGGAGTTCAAGATCAGCCCAGCCAACATGGTGAAACCCTGTCTCTACCAAAAAATAAAAATAAAAATAAAAAAATAAAGTTCTATAGCTCATTATAAACCATCTTTGAAAAGGATTAAAACGAGACAACAATTATCTGTGAATAGCAAAATGTCCAGGGTAGTTAGTTAGAAATACGATTGACAAAGAAGTTTGGTTATCTCCATGGTTTACAATAACTTAACATAAAAACCTTAATTACAATTGACAGCATATATTCAGACATTAGAATTTTAGAAATTCCATACAATTTGGAACATGTATTAGCATTATTCAGCAAGACACAACTAAAGAAGATTGAGCATATTTAGGCAATTCCATGTACCTAAACTTGTCACATAATCCTGTTTACCTCTCTTTTCTGGACACTTCAGGGGCCCTCTAAAGTATTCAAAAAGCCAGGTGCCAGGAAAGACAATTTTGAAACTGAAGTTTGGTTTTGGGAAGGCTGTTAAATGTTTGAGGTTTAAAACACTTCATACTGTGAAATAGAATTCCAGATTTCTGGGCTGGGCATGGTGGCTCCCACCTGTAATCCCAGCACTTGGGGAGGCCAAGATGGGTGGATCATCTGAGGTCAGGAGTTTGAGACCTGCCTGGCCAACATGGTGAAACACTGTCTCTACTAAAAATACAAAAATTAGCCGGGTGTGGTGGCGCTTGCCTGTAGTCTCAGCTACAAACGAGGCTGAGGCAGGAGAATCACTTGAGCCAGGGAGGCAGAGGTTGCAGTGAGCCTAGATTGCACCACTGCACTCCAGCCGGGCGGCAGAGCAAAACTCTGTCTCAAAGGAAATAAAAAAAGAATTCCAAATTACCATAAGTTATTTATTTTGCCAAAATCATGACTTAGAAATTTTAAAGAAGCAAAAATCTTTTATAACCCTTTACAAATTTTGCCAAAGAGCAGATTATCACCTTAGGAAAACCTTGTTATTTTATTTTTTTGAGATGGAATCTCGCTCAGTCACCCAGGCTGGAGTGCAGTGGCAGTTTGTAACCTTAAAACAGATGCAAACCTTGCATCTGACCTGCATTTTACCAATAGTCTTTAGGACAGTTTTTATTTCTCAAAGATTAAAGTCATGTGAACTAAAAGGTACCACAGCATTTATCTTCCCTTTAAACAGTATTTGATCCAAGACCTTGTCTTCCTTTAGGCCAAATTAATTAGAGCTCTTTTTGCAGACATTATGCACAACATACACACTGAGAGGCAGGAGAAAACCCAGTCACTGGGTGTCACCCTTTAAGAAACAGGGCTAGGAAAACATGCAGATATCAAACCAGAAAGAAACTTATTCCCTAAGTCAGGATTGCTAAACAAAGCCTTGCCACCGGAGTTACAATCCTTGCCCTCAGGATATAAAATAAGATGGAGGCTTGATTTCACAACCAAAACTTTGCAGAGAATACAGTGAGAGTTGGGGCCTGGCCTAATAAAACCATCTTGTTAAATGGGGGAAAAAATTTAAAGGTTAACTGCTGATGGGTGGAGAAGAGGAGAAAAAAAAGGTTTAAACATGCCTGGGAAATAACCTCTTATTCTTATACAACTGGTTCCTCCAACAGGAGAAAAGCTTAATTACTGTCCGATGGAGTAGAGCCCCCTGGCTGGGGAAAGGGAAGTCTCCAGTGGCACATGGCAGAAAATGCCAGCCACCTGGCTGTGCTGGACCCTTGGGCCATGCATCCCAGCCCCGGCAAGGAGAGGAGAGTTGTGGGGAGCAGCTGCTCGCCATGGAAAAAGCCATGAAAAGGCCCAGGAGTGATGGGGGGCTGGGGACACGGTTTCTCCCACCCTCAGAAGTCCAAGGATGAGAAGGCTTAGAAGCAACAGTGAGAGGTTTTGAGTCCCCATTTCACTTACCGCTTTTTGAGGCCCCACATTGGGTGCCAAAAAATGTTGCAGGACTTTTCCTTCATTCAGCTAAAGGCAGGGTCCTTGTTCGTCCCACGGCCACAAAAATTTGGGCTTGCAGACAGTTTGAAGGGTGAGTAAAGCAGGGTTTTATTGGGTGAAAAGGAAGAAAAGGGGAAAACAGGGACTCTTGCTAGGACAGAGTCCCTGCTAGAGCGCTTCCCACCTGCAGCTTGAATCTCAGGTTTCATACAGGAAGAGGAGGAACCAGGCTCCTCCCTGCTACAAACATCATGAACTTCCCGAGGCTCCACCTCAGTGGGCAGGCTGGTTAGAGCTTCTCCAGGGACCACTCTTCCACCTGGCTGTCTCATTGGGATTACAAGCGTGAGCCACCGTGCTTAGCTGGGACAAATTGTTAATGAAAAAGAATATTTGGAGAAATAAATTATTCTAGGACTGGGCCAGAGAAAATATTAAGTGAGCCGTAAGCATCTTCCAGATGTTTACAGAGACTTATAGAAAGCAAGGAAGTACTCAGAAAATTAAAGGATGGGAGTACATCAAAGAACACAGGACCCAACCTGAAAGAGCTCTCAATAGCCAAAGCTGGGTAATCTGAGCAAAAAAAATAAAGTAGAGCAGGCTCAGTGGCTCACACCTGTAATCCCAGCACTTTGGGAGGCTGAGGCGGGTGAATCGCTAGAGCCTGCAAATTCCAGACCAGCCTGGGCAATGTAGTGAAATGCCATCTCTACAAAAAATACAAAAATTAGCTGGGCGTGGAGGTTGAGGTGGGAGGATCACTTGAGTTGAGGAGGTGTAAATAGCAGTGAGCTGAGATTGCACCACTGCACTCCAGCCTGGGCAACAGAGCAAGACTCTGTGACAAAAATAAAATAAGGCCGGGTGCAGTGGCTCATGCCTGTAATCCCAGCACTTTGGGAGGCCGAGGCAGGTGGATCACCTGAGATCAGGAGTTCGAGACCAGCCTGGCCAACATGGTGAAACCCCATCTCTACTAAAAATACAAAAAATTAGCCAGATGTAGTAGTGGGTGCCTATAATCACAGCTACTTGGGAGGCTGAGGCAGGAGAATCGCTTGAACCCAGGAGGTGGAGGTTGCAGTGAGCTGAGATCACACCATTGCGTTCCAGCCTGGGTAAAAAAGAGCAAAACTCCATCTCAAAAATAAATAAATTAATTAATTAATTAGATAAAACAAAAGTAGTATTGGGTTATACTTAACATATACAGTGAACAACAAGGCATCTAGACTGATATAAATGAGTAAATAAACATATAAATGGGAATAAAGGGACAAATTTTTCTTACTGAAGCATTCCAAATAATATATGCAGATAACCCCTGCTCCTGAAGATGGAACTTATTCACTCTTTCCGCTCTTTACTCCTCCTCACCTTGAGTGTGAGTTGAACTTAGTGATGTCGAAAGAATAAAGTATGTATAAGAAACAAGTGGGCCAGGCGCAGTGGCTTATGCCTGTAATCCCAGCACTTTGGGATGCTGAGGCAGGCAGATCACTTGAGTTCAGGAGTTAAAGACCAGCCTGGCCAACATGGTGAAACCCCGTCTCTACTGAAAACACAAAAAAAATTAGCCGGGCATGGTGGCAGGCGCCTGTAGTCCCAGCTACTCAGGAGGCTGAGGCACAAGACTTATTTGACCCCAGGAGGTGGAACTTGCAGTGAGCCAAGATTGCACCACTGCACTCCACCCTGGGTGACAGAGCAAGACTCTGTCTCAAAAAAACAAAAGAAAAAAAAGAAACAATTGCAGTGGAGAAATCTGAAGAACAGATTTCTCAACCAAGTGATCAAAGCTAGTATCACCAGTGGCAAATCATGTTGTTGGCATCCCGTCTGTGATAGGATGTGGTGAGAAGGGCACTTCCCCTCTGTGGTATTCTTCCCCAAAATCTGTAACTCCAGTCTAATCACAAGAAAACTATCAGACAAAAACAGACTGAGGGACATTCTGCAAAGTAACTGACTTCTTGAAACTGACAAAGTGTCATGAAAAACAAGTGAAAACTGTCACAGACCAGAGGAGATGAAAGAGACATGACAATATATGCCATTTGCTATTCAGGATTGGATCCTGGCACCAAGTATTAGTGAAAAAAATTAGTGGAAAAAAAACTAGTGATATTTAGTAAAGTCTGGAATTTATTTAATAGCAATATACTAATATTAGTTTTTTGGTTTTGACAAATGTACTATGGTAATATAAGATGCCAACATTAGGGGAAACTAGTTGGAGTGTATATGGGAACTCTGTACTACACTTGAATCTTTTCTGTAAATTTAAAATTATTCCAGAATAAAAATTTTATTTTAAAAAGTGAGTATTGTTTCATAACAATAACATTAAGAAAGAACTGAAAGCAAAGAATTCTAAAATAAGGAGGCCCATAATTTTCCATGCAAATTCTGGAAAATATTCAGGGTAATGTGGAGGTGAGCAAGTTTTTAGGAGGCTGATCACAGCCCCCAGATTATGAGTTTGTGATAATATATTTTCAAGTCCTCATTCCTGAAGAAGTTGAGAATTTTCCTAAGTTTACCTGCCCAGGGAAGTCAGGTGAACAGCTATCCTGTGATAGTCCCTAAGTGTTTTTGTTTTTGCTTTTTTAAAGAACAATTTGAGATAGGATCTCTGTCAGCCAGGTTGGAGTGCAGTGGCTGGATCAAGGCTCACTGCAGCCAAGACCTCCTGGGCTCAAGCCATCCTCCCACCTCAGCCTCTCGAGTAAACTCTAAGTTTTGATACAACCTTATGCTTCCTCACATGAGCTTCTGGTCTTCTAAGAGCCACAGCTTGCTTTATTCTACCTATAATGGATTCCCATTGTCCTTACAATAACATTTTTTTTTCTTTTTTCTTTTTTTTTAGAAAGGGTCTTACTCTGTTGCTTAGGCTAAATACAAACTCCTGGGCTCAAGTGATTCTCCCATCTCAGCCCCCCAAATAGCTGAAACAACAGAGGATAAAACATAAATCCCTTCATTGTTTGCCAGGAATCTCTAGGCCGAGCTCAACTCTTGCCATATCTCCCTTATACTCTATGCTCCGGTCGTCTTGATCCTTGGGAGGCTTCATATTCTTACTAGAATACTGTCCCCTTTATTGCTGTCTCCATTCCACCTGGTTATATCTGAAATCATCTTTTTCATGTTTTGGCATAATGGCACTACCTCAAAGAGGTGAATTGGCTAGCCTAAGGTAACCATAGTAGACTCAAGCCTGCCGTAGAGGTCAGTGATCTTGCCTTCTGGTCAAAAACGTTTCAATACCAACTTGGGCAACATGGCAAGACACCATCTCTACAAAAAAAATTCTTAAAAATTTAGTAAGGTGTGGTGGCATGTGCTTGTCATCCCAGCTACTCAGGAGGCTGAGGCAGGAGGGTAGCTTGAGCCCAGGAGTTCAAGGTTGCAGTGAGCTATGATCATGCCTCTGTACTTCAGTCCAGGCAACAGAGCAAGACCCTGTCTCTAAAGTAAATAAATAAAATTTAAAAATATGTTTTAATGGTTCTCTTTCTTATTAAGTTACATTATGAATGGAATTCCAAATGAATGGTTGGGGTTGAGGGGGAGCAGTATTTTTTTTTTTTTTGAGATAGAGTCTCTCTCTGTCGCCCAGGCTGGAGTGCAGTGGTGCGATCTCGGCTCACTGCAAGCTCCGCCTCCTGGATTCACGCCATTCTTCTGCCTCAGCCTCCCAAGTAGCTGGGACTACAGGCGCCTGCCACAATGCCCAGCTAATTTTTTGTATTTTTAGTAGAAATAGGGTTTCACCATTTTAGCCAGGATGGTCTCGATCTCATGACCTTGTGATCCGCCTGCCTCAGCCTCCCAAAGTTGGGGGAGCAGTATTTTAATCACCCTAACAAACTATTTTCATTTAAGCCTTGACTTCTTATCTACTTGCACATATAAATTTTACAAAATTATAATCATAGTGCTGATCAGCTGTTTTTTTCAAACTCCAGTACACACCAGAGGATCAATTTATATTCTGCTTTATTTTTTGTACACGTATTGTTAAGCATTTTCCATGTCGTTACATAGATTAGGTATATCTATTCATGGTTTTTTATTTTTAATTTTTCTGGAGAATGGGGGTATCACTATATTGCCCAGGCAAGTCTTGAACTCCTAGGCTCAAGCTATCCTCCCACCTTTGCCTCCCTAAGTTCTGGTATTACAGGCGTGAGCCACCGCACCTGGTCTATTTATTTTTATCATTCATATCTCATGTATTCATCTATATTTACTTAGAACTTATAATGAATGAAGTACTGGGCAAGATAATGTCATGCCAAAACAGAAATCTTTGCATCTTTGCTCTAGGGGAGTTTATATCTAGTTTACATTAATGAGTTACTTAGCCTTCCATCTTCTTTTTCTTTTTCTTTTTTTTTTTTTTTGAGACTGAGTCTTGCTCTGTTGCCCAGGCTGGAGTGCAGTGGCACACTCTCCACTCACTGCAACCTCTGCCTCCTGGGTTCAAGCAATTCTCCTGCCTCAGCCTCTGGAGTAGCTGGGACTACAAGGCACCCGCCACCACACTCTGCTAATTTTTGTATTTTTAGTAGAGATGGGGTTTCTCCATGTTGGCCAGGCTGGTCTTGAACTCTTGACCTCAAGTGATCCACCCACCTCAGCCTCCCAAAGTGCTGGGATTACAGGCATGAGCCACCATGCCTGTTGCCTTCCATCTTTTATTAATATTATTCTTAAATACAATAGTCTATATTAATATAATAATATAGTCTCCTCTGCTCTGTAAATTACACCATGTAGCCTCTTTTTTTTTTTCAAAATAGTCCTACCTATAAATTGCATTTACTCTTTTATTGTTTCTCCTCATATAAACTTTCCCTAAAAAATTTCATGTTTTCCTGATCTTGTAGGATACAATAAAGTTTCTCTTCAAAGGTTTAGCCTGCTAACTTCCTGGTTCTTTGTTCCCAAACCTAACTTTCTTGTTCTACCTGCCTCCTCGCCCCTAGTTACTCTGAACAGCCTGTCCCCTTCTCGTCAGCTCTAATCAATAACTCACATCTCTTGCCTTGGTTACCTGCACCCACTGTTTGCCCAAAACTGCATGTCTCACATGCTTCACCACTGTACCTCACATCCCCCTTCCCTTCCATATTTAGAAAGATATTTGAAAGTAGCCAATTGGATCAGCTCAGATTGTGTGATCTGACCCCAGCCCATTGGGGAGTGACACAGAGGTAAGGACTACACGCCAGAGATAAAAACCCCCTGCTCTCCTTTGTTCCCTGTGCTCTTGCGATCTTGATTGATGTGAGTGGCACCCTTCTGCAGAAGTAAATTGCCTTGCTGAGAAAACTGTTGCCTGAGTGCTGGTTTCACTTTGTGGCACCAAGCATTTATTTCTAGAGCATTTTTATATTCAACAGTCTTAAATGCTGAACATTCACTAGAGACTCCCAAAACTTAATCTTCTCTAAAACTTCATTGCCAGTTTTGAAGACACCTGAAATATAATTTTTTCCAAAAAGAACTTATCTCCCTCCACAAATAAAGGGATCTTCCTCTATGTTCTATGTTAACTAATGACATCATTATGTACCCAATTGTTCATAATGTTTTAAGTAAAAACTTAAATTTACCTATGAATCTCTCCTCATTTCTTATCACATCTCTACCTAGTAGGCCTCATTACTTCAACATTTTAAATATCTCAATTTTATCTCTTTATCTACACTCTCATTGTATTCCTTCAGTTTCTACTCATCTCTTCTCTATGCTTGCAGTAGCCCTTTAACTGGTTTCTGCCTTCTCCATTGTGATTTTTCAGTTTTTATCCCTCTACTGAAAAGAATTCTCTTTTTAAAAGCCAACCTTAGGCCAGGTTTGGTGGCTTATACATGTAACCTCAGCACTTTGGGAGGCCAAGGTGGACGGATCATTTGAGGCCAGGAGTTCGAGACCAGCCTGGGCAACATGGTGAAACCCCGTCTCTACAAAAGTACAAAAGTTAGAAAGTCTCAGCTGGTCGCAGTGGCTCATGCCTGTAATCCTAGCACTGTGGGAGGCTGGCAGATCACTTGAGGTCAGGAGTTCGAAACCAGCCTGGCCAACATAGTGAAACCCCGTCTCTACTAAAAATACAAAAAAATTAGCTGGGCATAATGGCGGGCACCTGTAATCCCAGCTACTCGGGAGGCGGAGACAGGAGAATTGCTTGAACCCGGGAGGCAGAGGTTGCAGTGAGCCAAGGTTGTGCCACTGGACTCTAGCCTGGGTGACAGAGTGAGGCTCCATCTCAAAAAAACAAAAAACAAACAAAACAAAACAAAACAAAAAAATATAGTCTCATAACCTTGTCTCAAAATAAATAAGTTAATTAATTTTTAAAAACCCCAACCTGCGCGCTGCCTACGGAGGTGGCAGTCATCTCCTCCTCAGAATCACGGCAGCCCTCAAACCCTTTATGAAGCCCAAGATCCTCAAAAAGAGAACCAAGAAGTTCATCTGGCACCAGTCTGACCGATATGTCAAAATTAAGCCTAACTGGCAGAAACCCAGAGGTGCTGACAACAGGGTTCATAGAAGGTTCAAGGGCCAGATTTTGATGCCCAACATTGGTTATGGGAACAACAAAAAAACAAAGCACATGCTGCCCAGTGGCTTCTGGAAGTTCCTGGTTCACAACACCAAGGAGCTGGAAGTGCTGCTGATGTGCAACAAATCTTACTGTGCTGAGATCGCTCACAGTTTCCTCCAAGAACTGCAAAGCCTTGGTGGAAAGAGCTGCCCAGCTGGCCATCAGAGTCACCAACCCCAATGCCAGGCTGCGCAGCAAAGAAAATGACTAGACAACTCATATGCACATTTTGTGTTTAAATAAAAATGTAAAAACTGCAAAAAAAAAAAAAAAAAAAAACCTTAGTCCAATGATCTTACTTCTAAACACGTGATTTCTTGTTTGTTATCTGACACTATCAATTCATCATATTATCACCATTTTAAACATTTATTGAACACGTAATATATGCCAGGTATTCTTCTAGGTACTTTATATTCTTTGATTTAATCTTTGCATCAGCCCTTTTGAAGCAGCCATTATTTTCATTCCAATTTTACAAATGCAAAAACCAGAGCATAGAAAGGTTAAATAATTTGCCCAAGATCAGTAATTTGGCAGAGCCACGTAGTTTGACTCTAGAGTCTTTGTTCTTAACATTACCTCACAGCTACCTTTCACAAATATATTAATTCCAGACCTCTTAGTGTGGCTTATAGTATTATTCCCAATTCAATCCCAAATCCATCTCCCCATTCATTAATTACTTATTAAATACCAAGTATAGTTGAGCTGTATATTTTTAAAACTTCTTCAAAGAGCATGTGAGTTGGTGAAAAATAATGAGTACAAAATGTTGCAAACAGTTACATGGTATAATACAATGAAGTAGAAATATTTTCAAATTCTTTGTGAATAGAAGGAAAAGCTTAAACTGGGCTGAATTTTGCTTTTTCACACTGTGGTCATTTTTCATGTTGTTCTTAAGTTTGAAACATCTCCTTCCTTGACTATCAGCCAAACTACAGTATCTTCAAGATGCCACTAAATTGTCTTCTGCTCTGTAGAGGCACCACTGACGTAGTGCAGAATTGGCATTTCTTCTTTGAACAGCCATCTTACATGGTGCAGAGTTGTAATATTGCATAGTCTATTGAATTGTTATCGCTTATTTATGTGGCTGTCCTCCACCTTCACTCCCAGAACTTAAACAGAGATCAGCCTTATTTTCCTTTGTATTCTCTTCTACTACCTAGCATTGAGCATATACGATCTTCAGTTGTTGTTTAAAACATAAAAAAAAAATAATGGTAGTCAACATTTATGATCAGTTTACTATGTGCCTGGCTGTAAGTGCTTTACATAAGTCACATGAATGAATGGATAGATGAATGAATGAATGAATGAATGAATGAATAAAAGAAACAGTCCAGAGAGAGTTGGTTGGTTAAAGCTGTGTTTCACAGATTTTCAGTCACCAGTAGGTTCTGCACTCTGTATATTGTGGTAGACAGAATTCTAAGATAGCCCTCCTGATTCTGCTCCCTGGTATCCATGTTTCTGTGTGGATAGAACCTGGAACTTGCTTGTAACCAATAGAATGTGGCAAAGGTGAAGGGGTTTTACATATGTAATTAAGATCCCTAATAAAATATACTACTACCCGTATTTCCTGTTTGATTTTTGTTTTTGTCACATCAATCACTGAAAACCCCATGCGTGCAAGGTTATAACATCATGGAATAGAACGTAGGATAGTCTAATGTATGAACTGTCAACTACCTTGACAGTAGTTTGCACAATGCCTAACAGCTGTCAAGTGTCACAATGTTTATTTTAAAAACATAAAATGGCCGGGCACCGTGGCTCATGCCTGTAATCCCAGCACTCTGGGGGGCTGAGGTGGGCGGATCACTTGATATCAGGAGTTCGAGACTAGCCTGGCCAACATGGTGAAACCCTGTCTCTACTAAAAATACAAAAATTAGCTGGGCGTGGTGGTGCGCTCCTGTAATCCCAGCTACTCAGGAGGCTGAGGCAGGAGAATCGCTTGAACCCAGGAGGCGGAGGTTGTAGTAAGCCAAGATCGTGTCACTGCAGTCCAGCCTGGGTGACAGACTGAGACTCCGTCTTAAAAAAAAAAGTATCCCATAGCACTCCTGTAAATTCACTGCCATGTCCTGGTGCCTGTGGCACAAAATTTGGGAACTGTGGTCCTATTCCATTCCTTTTATTGGTGCATATTGTTCAATTGTATGGATAAGATTATTTTAATTACTACTGCTCCATTACGTGTTAGTTTAGGCTGAGGCTGTATCTGTTTTTTATTTCCTTTCTTCTTCCTCTTCTTTTTTTTTTTTGAGACAGAGTTTCACTCATCACCCATACTGGAGTGCAGTGGCGCAATTTGGGCTCACTGCAACTTCCGCCTCCTCGGCTCAAGCGACTCTCCTGCCTCAGCCTCCTGAGTAGCTGGGATTACAGGCACTCACCACCACGCCCGGCTAATTTTTGTATTTTTAGCAGAGACAGGATTTTACCATGTTGGCCAGGCTGGTCTCGAACTTGTGACCTCAGGTGATCTCTGCACCCCACCCCAGCCTCCCAAAGGGCTGGGATTACAGGTGTGAGCCACCGTGCCCGTCCGACATTTCAATTTTTAAAGATGATTTACAAACTAAAAGAAAATTGGCATTTTTCAATTTTACCATAGAATTATTTTCTGTTTGGACATGAATTGCCTTTGCTAATTTTGATGAGGCATTTTGAAAGGTAACTACAGATGATATGTATTTTGTAGTACTTGTTTAATATATTTGGGATAAGAAGTAAAACTACTTAGAAACACAGGTGAAATTTAATAGTGCTTTGTTCAATTTCCAATATAAAGGAAATTTCAAAGCCAAAACGATGGGCAACAAATAACTTTCAAAAATGTTACTGTTCAGTACTTTCAAGAGTTAATAAGACAGGGGAGGGAATGGGTTTTATAAAACATATTTTTAAACAGGCCATATCATTTTATAATTATATGAAATGTGCATCAAAGAAAATTATTCTAAAACTCTATAAAGCATGGCAGTACCACCGTTCTGGTCGATTATGATAAGAGGAATTGGCGGAAGCCCATATAATCTGCATGTGAATTTGATTAAAATTGTTTTGCTTTAAATATATATGTGGATACGTTGAGAGGAAGATACTTCTATTTAAAAAACGTTAAATCAAGTAGGTGCAGTTGGGTAAAAATGGGAAAGAAGACATCTCATCCAATGGAAGGTACAAAGAGATTTTTTAGGATTTAATGAGTCATTTGACCTCGATTAAGTGTTTTGTTTGTTTTTCTCTTGTGAGTTTTTCATTCTGTTTTCTGTGAATAAACGAATGACTAAAAAGAGTTGTAGTAATGACAATGACACACTGCTCTAAAGAAACCATGGGAGCAGGGGATGAGGGAGGTGTTTTGGATCCAGTCCACTGTATCAAGTGACGCTCTTACCTATAGAAAAGTTTTTTCCCTTATCCCAAACATTATTAACTATATTGGTTAACCTAAGAAATGTAATCAAATACACATTTGTATGCAGACTAAGGAAAGACTTTCAATTCTCTCTTTTTTAGATTTTTTAAAATTTCAATTATGATCTACATTTAAGAAAAATTATTATTGTTATTATTATTATTTTTTTTTTGAGATGGAGTCTTGCTCTGTCACCCAGGCTGGAGTGCAGTGGCATGATCTTGGCTCACTGCAGCCTCCTAAAGTGCTGGGATTACAGGTGTGAACCATGGCGCCCTGCTGAAAAATTCTTATAAAAGCAAATTTTTTTATTCATTCATCAACTAAACATGTTTGGAATACATAAACATGTTAAGTGTTGGCTAGGTGCTAAGTATATAAAAAGCAAAAAAGGACATGGTCAATTTGTTTCAATCTCATATTCTCTCTCTCTCTCTCTTTTTTTTTTTTTTTGGGACAGAGCCTCGCTCTGTTGTCCAAAGCTGGAGTGCAATGGCTCGATCTCAGCTCACTGCAGCCTCTGCCTCCCGGGTTCAAGCGACTCTCCTGCCTCAGCCTCCCAAGTAGCTGGGATTACAGGCGACCACCACCACGCCCAGCTAATGTTTTTTGTAATTTTAGTAGAGATGGGGTTTCATCACGTTGGTCAGGCTGGTCTCGAACTCCTAACCTCAGGTGATCCACCCGCCTTGGCCTCCCGAAGTGCTCAGATTACAGGCATGAGCCACTGTGCCCAGCCTGAATCTCATACTCTTTTGATGGGTACAGGTTAGAGTAAAATTTTTAGAACTATGTGGATTCATTGTCCCCTTCCTAGGGAGTAAACAGCAGAATAAATGAGGAGAAAGATGAAATAATACTTGAGTGTTTAATTTTCCTTTGAATTCTCCAGTTCACTAATTAAATAGTGTGCAATCTTTCTATTAAGACAGTAATCATAATACTCCTATTTATAGGTCATATTGTTTGTTTAAACGAGGATTGGCTTAGCACATCTCATGAGAAAGACCAAGTTAATATATGATCACCTCAAATATGGTTTGAGAACTTAAAAAAATTGTTAATGCATCCAGGTAGTCTTGATATTTTGTTATAATTTTGTTTTCTGGTGTCACATATACATTTATTTTATTTCTTTTTCTGATCTTGCTTTGTGAAATCTTTTTTTGCCATGGCTAGAAAATAGAAAGTTTCCCTTCTATATTAAGAGTTATCATTTTAGGGAAAAGAATGTTATTGGTAAGATGAGGTTTTTGGAGAATAATTTGTAATTTACACTGACACAAGTGATAACTCTGAATTTCATCTTCTTGATGATCCCTCATTCAAAGATACTAGTTTTATTTTTTCTTTGTTCTTTTTGGCATTGGATTTTTAACCTATAATTTTATAACCAGCCAATCTATCAGTAAAGTATGAAGGTAAAGCAGTTATTTTCAGACTGTAGTAGCTTGAAACGTATACTTCTGTTAAAGAATAACTTCAGAAAAGGTAAAATCATGACTCTCATACATACAGATATAAAATGAACATGTGCTAAATATCTTACTTAACTCATTATTAATGAGGGAACCAGTAAGATTTTACAGCCAGTTTAAAGGAGAATTAAAAGAAGCACACATTTATATGGAATAAGGGAATTTTGAAAAAAATTTGCAAATAGATATTAAGCTGTTTTCTTTTTGTGGAGGTGGGTAGAGGGATGTGAATTGTTTATTGTGTGTCTATAGATAAGAATTATTTTGCATTGCTATCAGTTATCCACAATTTACAGAGTTGTAAAATAGCTCAAAGGTAATGAAAGGCACTGAGCCTCTGTATAATCAGAATCAGATAATTTGGAAAGGTGTGCTCTAAACAATGCATAATTTTTCACTGAAGAACAAGATGTTACAAGTACGCTCCCAAGTAACTTTTATTAGGACACTACTAGAGAAATGCTTCATCAAAAGGAAGGAGTAAATTTTTAAAAGAAGAAGAAGAAGGAGGAGGAGAAGGAGGAAGGAGGAAGGAGGAAGGGAGAAGAAGGGGGAAGAAGAGGAAGAAGGAAGAAGGAGAAGGAGAAAGAGAGAAGAAGAAGAAGGAGGAAGAAGAGGAAGAAGAGAAAGAAGAAGAAGACAGCAGATCCCCCAAACAGGGTATAGGGTATACAACACCGAGGAGTGGTGAGGCTCAGGACGACAGAAGAGCAATAGGCCAGAGCCCAGCCAGCCCAGGGTCCAGAAAGAAGGAGACCTCCTAAGAGGGTTCCAGGAAAATAGAAATGGAATTGATGTGCTTGAGCATATGGAAAATATAATTTAAAGGCTTTTGGTAGAGATGTTAAACCTTTTACAGAACACTAATGATAAATAATAATTTAAAAAAAAAAGGTGAATTTAGGCTGGGTGCGGTGGCTCATGCCTGTAATCCCAGCACTTTGGGGGGCCAAGGCTGGCAGATCACCGGAGGTTGGGAGTTCGAGACCAGCCTGACCAACATGGAGAAACCACGTCTCTACTAAAAATACAAAATTAGCCAGGCGTGGTGGTGCATACCTGTAATCCCAGCTACTCGGGAGGCTGAGGCAGGAGAATCACTTGAACCCAGGAGGTGGAGGTTGCGGTGAAGCAAGATCATGCCATTGCACTCCAGCCTGGGCAACAAGAGCGAAACTCCATCTCAAAAAAAAAAAAAAAAAAGGTGAATTTAAAAATGAGGCCAGCATTGATTTTAGGAATTCTGGCTGCACAAGAATGGATATGTAATGCTACAGATGGCTCAGGTATGAACAATACGTGCATAGTCATTGTGAAACGGCTACGTTGTCTGGGATATATACCCTGGGATTTGCTGTCTCACACTGAGAAAGAATTCAGGACATGGACACGTGGGTAGGTTAAGGAGTGGAAAGTTTAATAGACAGGAGAAAGGAGAGAGGAGAGCAGCTCTTGGCGATAGAAAGAGAGGAGAGAGGAGAAAGGAGAAAGGAGAGAGAAAGAGATCTGGAAAAAAAAAAAAGGAGACTTGGGGGAACGCAGCAGATTTTATAGTCCGGTTTGCAGAGGCAGTGTCTGATTTACGTAGGGCTCACATATTGGTTCCGTCAGGTATGACGTTGACATAGCTCGTGGGGAAGGCTGGTTGCCCCACCCTAATCTTATTATGCAAATGAGCTTTTCAGTTGATGGGGGCCATCTTGTCTGCTCTTTACTGTACACGTGGCTGACAAAGAGAAGGGAAGATGAAGCCACCATCTTGAACATATCTAGTCCCTAGTTCCTGCTGACATTCACTTGTGCAAGCTCCCAGCTTGCTTGTTTATGTCTGCAGCTTGACTTTACAGGCTGCTCTTTTTTTTTTTTTTTTTTTTTTTTTTTTTTTTTTTAAACAGAGTCTCTCTGTGTCATCCAGGCTGGAGTGCAATGGCTCGATCTCAGCTCACTGCAACCTCTTCTCCCAGGTTCAAGCTATTCTCCCGCCTCAGCCTCCCAAGTCGCTGGGATTACAGGCATCCGCCATCATGCCCAAATTTTTCTGTTTTTGTAGAGACGGGGTTTCATCATGTTGGCCAGGCTGGTCTTGAACTGACCTCAGATGATCCGCCTGCCTCGGCCTCCCAAAGTGCTGGGATTACAGGCGTGAGCCACCGCACCCAGCTAACAGGCTGCTCTTTGTTAGAAAATGATTTGGGGCTGCCTTTCATTTAAAAGAAAAGCCTTACTGAGGACTTCTGTACACTCACTATCTGCCTAAGTGATTTCTTCTTAACTTCTATACAATTATAATGTAAATATTGACTATTTATTCCTCCAAAAAGTGTGATAAAGCAATGTTGGGATGATGAGGGAGGGGAAATGATAGATGTACATGTGGAAAGGTTAGTCATCCATCAAAGTCATTAAGCAATATCTAAAAATGATAAGGCTAGGGCCGGGCGCCGTGACTCACGCCTGTAATCCCAGCACTTTGGGAGGCTGAGGCGGGCGGATCACCTAAGGTCGGGAGTTCGAGACCAGCCTGACCAACATGGAGAAACCCCGTCTCTACTAAAAATACAAATATTAGCTGGGCGTGGTGGCACATGCCTGTAATCCCAGCTACTCGGGAGGCTGAGGAGGCAGGGGAATCGCTTAAAAACCCGGGAGCCGAGATTGCACCAGTGCACTCCAGCCTGGGCAACAAGAGTGAAACTCCGTCTCAAAAAAAAAAAAAAAAAAAAGATAAGGCCAGTGGCAGTGGCTCACACCTGTAATCTCAGCACTTTGGGAAGCTGAAGTGGGAGGATCACCGGAGACCAGGAATTGGAGACCTGTCTCAAAACCATGTCTCTACAAACTTTTTTAAAAAATTAGCCACGTATACGCTGGGCACAGTGGCTCACGCCTGTAATCCTAGCACTTTGGGAGGCTGAGGAGGGTGGATCACTTGAGGTCAGGAGTTGGAGACCAGCTTGGCCAACATGGTGAAACCTCGTCTCTACTAAAAATACAAAAATTTGCTGGGCATGGTGGTGCATGCTTGTAATGCCAGCTACTCGGGAGGCTGAGTCAGGTGCATCACTTGAACCCGGGAGGCAGAGGCTGCAGTGAGCGGGAATCGTGCCACTGCATTGCAGCCTGGGCAACAGAGTGAGACTCTGTCTCAAAAATAAATAAATAAATAAATAAAAATTAGCCAGGTGTGGTGATGTGTGCCAGTAGCACTAGCTACTCAGCAGGCTGAAGTGGGAGGATCACTTGAGCCCAGGAGGTAAGGCTATAGTGAGCCATGATTGTGCCACTGCACTCCAGCCTGGATGACACAGCCACAACCTATCTCAAAAAAAAAAAAAATGATAAATTAACAAATAGCCATAGAAGCATAGTACTCACAAATGTGGAGATAAGTACCAGAGAAAATAGCTAGCAGAGCTGCCAATGACTGCCTCTGGGAAGTAGATACCAGTTGTGAGAAAGCTTAGGGCAGAGAATGGCTGTTTTTCATTAAAAACTTATATACATAAATTCACACATACATACCTGTATAATTATACACCTATCTATTAAAAATAAATTTGAAAAAAGGATTATACCTAAAAAATGAGTATATATTACTAAATGCCAGTGGGGTATGGGCAATCTCAAACTTTTACCAGTGATTATAAATTGGCATAGCCATTGTTGAAGGTCTAACCTAATGAAATTTTATTTATATTTATTTATTTATTTGAGACAAAGTCTCGCTCTGTTGCCCAGGCTGGAGTGCAGTGGCGTAATCTTGGCTCACTGCAACCTCCGTCTCCCGAGTTCAAGCAATTCTCCTGTCTCAGCCTCCCGAGTAGCTGGGATTGCAGGCATGCACTACCACACCTGGCTAATTTTTGTGTTTTTAGTGGAGACAAGGTTTTGCCATGTTGGTCAGACTGGTCTCGAACTCCTGACCTCAGATGACCCACTTTCCTCGGCCTCCCAAAGTGTTGGGATTACAGGCATGAGCCACTGTGCCCAGCCTTATTTATTTATTTATTTATTTTATTTTTTTTTTATTTATTTTGAGACAGGGTCTCACTCTGTCTGAGGCTGGAGTGCAGTGGCACAGTCCCAGCTCACTTGAACTGCCCCCCAGCTTCAAGTGATTCTCCCGCCTCACTTGAGGCAGGAGGGACCCAAATAGCTGGGACCACAGCCATGTGCCATCACGCCGGGCTAATTTTTGTATTATTAGTAGAGATGGGGTTTCACCATGTCGGCCAGGCTGATCTCAAAGTCCTGACCTCAAGCAATCTACCTGCTTGGCCTCCCAATGTGCTGAGATTATAGGAGTGAGCCACCACATCTGTTCCCTAATGAAATTTTAAATGTATATATTGAGGATCTAAGTCTGATTTTTTTTTCATCTTGCCCAAATTCCTATCTAAGGGGTGTGGGGAGTAATGCCCTGCAAATCATAAATTCTTATCAGGTGGATTTTATTTAATGCTGTATAGCATGACTTACTTTCCAACCTGACTCTGGCATAACATTACAAGACAAGGAAGAAAATTAAAATATTTTATCCCAAAATATGTTTCTTTGCCATATTTTGAAATGGCCTTGCAAAGCTGTTCTTTGTGGGGGAAATTTTACATCTGTAAAGATACTCCATTAACATAGCTAGATCTTTTTCTTCCAGACGCTCTCAATCCTAAAGAGATTAACTAAGATCAGAATAGGTAATATGTGTCATCTATCATCTCTAAGGGCAGACACTATAAGACTTTAAAAGAAATTTGGTCTCCACAATCTTTGTCTTAACCTGAAACTTCTCTTTCTATCACTCCCAGGTCTTTAGACAAACTCAACCAATTGTCAACCAGAAAATGTTTAAATTCACCTATAGCCTGGAAGCCCCTGCTTTGAGTTGTCCTGCCTTTCTGGACCAAACCAATGTATTTCTTAAATGTATTTGATTGCTGTCTCATGCCTCTCTAAAATGTATAAAATCGGCTGGGCACAGTGACTCACACCTGTAATGCCAGCCCTTTGGGAGGCTGAGGTAGGTAGATCACCTGAGGTCAGGAGTTTGAGACCAGCCTGGCCAACATGGTGAAACCTTTTCTCTACTAAAAATACAAAAATTAGCTGGGCGTGGTGGCGGGCGCCTGTAATCCCAGCTACTCGGGAGGTTGAGGCAGGAGAATCGCTTGAACCGGGGAGGCAGAGATTGCAGTGATCTGAGATCACCCCACTGCACTCCAGCCTGGGCAACAGAGAGAGACTCAGTCTCAAAAAAA
The DNA here is from genome assembly GCF_028885655.2 of Pongo abelii. Lineage (NCBI taxonomy): Eukaryota > Metazoa > Chordata > Mammalia > Primates > Hominidae > Pongo > Pongo abelii. The sequence goes on along the minus strand of NC_085928.1, from coordinate 190,897,715 downwards.
AAAAAAAAAAAAAAGTGTAAAATGAAGCTGGGTTCTGACCACGTTGGGAACATGTTCTCAAGGGCTCCTGAGGGCTGTGTCATGGGCCATGTCACTCCTATTTGGCTCAGAATAAATCTCTTCAAATATTTTACCGAGTGTGACTTTTCTCGTCGACAATACCCTTTGACCCAACAGCCTTTCTTCTTGGCATTTTTCCTCAGAGAATCACTTAGACATTTGCTCAAAGAGGCATTCCTAGTGATGTTCCTGGAGTGTTGTTTACAAGGAAAAAAATGATAATGCTCTCCAATGAAGGAGGAATGGTAGTACAACAATAGCAAAACAAAAGTCTGTTTTTTTTTTTTTTGGAGACGCAGTCTCACTCTGTCGTCCTAGCTGGAGTGCAGTGGCATAATCTCAGCTCACTGCAACCTCTGCCTCCTGGGTTCAAGAGATTCTTCTGCTTCAGCCTCCCAAGTAGCTGGGATTACAGGCTCCTACTACCACATCTGGCTAATGTTTGTATTTTTAGCAGAGAGGGAGTTTCGCCATGTTGGCCAGGCTCGTCTTGAACTTTTGACCTCAAGTGATCCGACAGCCTCAGCCTCCCAAAATGCTGGGATTACGGGTGTGAGCCACCATGGCCATACTCACACTTTTAAGAAGAAGAAACATGTTCAGAGATGTTAAGGTATACTTGGGATTCTAACCCCTTGAGTCAATGTATATGGAGCTCAGGCTTATTTCAAAAAAGATATAAATATATAGAATTTGATAGCTTAAACTTGGCTTAGTGCAGTGGCTCATGCCTGTAATTCTAGCACTTTGAGAAGCCGAGTCAGGCAGATCACCTGAGGTTGGGAGTTCGAGATCAGCCTGGCCAACATGGTGAAACCTCATCTGAAAACACAAAAAAATTAGCCGGCGTGGTAGCGCGTGCCTGTAGTCCCAGCTACTCAGGAGGCTGAGGCAGGAGTATTGCTTGACCCTGGGAGGACAAGATTGCAGTGAGTGGGGATCACGCCATTGCACTCCAGCCTGGGCAGCAAGAGAGAAACTCCATCTCAAAAAAAAAAAAAAAAAAAAAGCTTAAACTTTATTTGCATGTTAATTTAAAAAGAAGAGAACTAAGTCTATAAAGTGTTCAATTAATCAGAAAATCTCAAGCATACTGAGTAAGGCCACGAAGATGTATAGATTCATTTTATCATCACTAATCAAAATACGTATCCTTTATAAATCATGAAGTCTTTTAGAGCAGGGACTATAGTCACATATCTGTCTTGAACGCCTAACAAAATGCCTGGTATGGCACATAGTATATGATCAGTTCTTTTCATTTAATTTAATGGCATTGAACAAATGGTAATGAGTATAAACTACAAGATAAATTTTAGTTCATTTACAGACTTACTTTCAAGTAGCACTGCCTTCTTTTTTTTTTTTTTTAATTTGTAGAGATGTCAAGATGGTCAGTATTTTTTGTTTGTTTGTTTTGAGATGGAGTCTTACTCTGTCCCCCAGGCCGGAGTGGAATGGCACAGTCTCAGCTCACTGCAACCTCCGCCTCCTGGGTTCAAGCGATTCTTCTGCCTCAGCCTCCTAAGTAGCTGGGTCTACAGGCACATGCCACTACACCTGACTAATTTTTGTATTTTTATTAGATGGGGTTTCGCCATATTGGCTAGGCTGGTCTTGAACTCCTGACCTCGTGATCTGCCCACCTTGGCCTCCCAAAGTGCTAGGATTATAGGTATGAGCCACCGCGCCCAGCTGATGGTCAGTATTTATTGAATTATTATATTTTATGTGTTAAGGCTTTCAGTAATGTCTGTTCAATTGAGTTGTGGAACTGTTATGCAAAAGGTAAATGAGAAAGAGTCCTTTCCCTCAAGCAGTATACAATCTAATTGAAAATGTAAAAGTATCCTTATGGAGAGGACTAAGAACATTTTCAAAGCAACAAATAAATAAATGTGAGTAGCTCTCAAACTTTAAAAATCTTAACCCAGAGGAAGAAATACATTTTTCATGGCTACCAAGCATATATATACAATACAAATTAAAACAGCCTGGGCATAGTGGCCCACGCCTGTAATCCCAGCACTTTGGGAGGCCGAGGCAGGCAGATAACTTGAGGTCAGGAGTTTGAGACCAGCCTGGCCAACATGATGAAACCCTGTCTCTACTAAAAATACAAAAATTAGCCGGGCATGGTGGTGGGCGCCTGTAGTCCCAGCTGCTCAGAGGCTGAGGCAGGAGAATAGCTTGAACTTGGGAGGTGGAGGTTGCAGTGAGTCGAGATCATGCCACTGCACTCCAGCCTCGGAGACAGAGCGAGACTGCTTCTAAAACAAAACAAGACAAAACAAAAACAAAAAAAACCTAAAACTAAAGTTTTATAGTTTCATGAAACAATGCATACTCTTACTATTATTGTTTTTTTCAAAAGATGGAATCTTACTATGTTGCCCAGACTAGACTCAGACTCCTGGGTTCAAGTGGTCCTCCTGCTCAGCCTCCTGCATACTCTTATTTCATGATTACATTTTTTTTTTTTTTTTTGAGATGGGGTCTCACTCTGTCACCCAGGCTGGAGTGCAGTGGTGTGATCTCGGCTTGTTGCAAACTCTGCCTCCTGGGTTCAAGCGATTCTTCTGCCTCAGCCTCCTGAGTAGCTCGGATTACAAGCACACACCACCACCCCTGGCTCATTTTTGTATTTTTGGTAGAGATAGGGTTTCACCGTGTTGGTCAGGCTGGTCTCAAACTCCTGACCTCGTGATTCGCCCACTTCGGCCTCCCAAAGTCCTGGGATTTCAGGCATGAGCCACTGAGCCCGGCTGGTTACATTCTTTTTTTTTTTTTTTTTTTTAATACTAGTCTATTTCATTGTATTTTGTATAGCTTAAAAAATTCTAGCATCTGCCAATGAAACTTAGTTTATGACCTTTAAGGGATCATTATCTGAAGTTTGGAAAACACTGGTCTTGCTAAATGACTAATAAACATTTTTATTTATCTGTAATAACATGCCTACTATAGTTTCACTTTTGGATCCATGAAGGTTATAGATAATATAGAAAATAAATGTTCACAGGCAATCATCTGTATGAGGCATGAATTGGCAAGAATAAAGTTGATAAGGCTACAGGTATCTAAAAAGAATAAACCAGGGCCTAAAGAGTGAACTGGGCAAAGATGGCTAGAGAATTGTAGTAACAAGAATGGTGAAGAAAGCATTGTCCTCAGGAGCAGGTAAAGTAGTGGCTTTAAATGAAACCAGCAGAGCTGTAGACAGAGGGGGAAAGTGGCTGGTTCAGGACACTTGAGATGTGGAATCCATGAAGAGGTGCCAAGGAGAAAGCAAGCTGACCTAAGCTTTTGGTCACTTGGAATGACCCAAAAAATACTGGGTAAAGAACTGTGGAATAAGGGAAATGTAATATTCAACCTACACAGAAAGCAGATTTGATATGAGACCCCATATTGCAAAGCTGGTTTCTGGGACTATGTTGTTTACCTGCAAATTGCTTACTTGGATGTAGTTTCTGCCCTGATGTTTCTGTAAGTGATCTCAAAGTCACTTTGAGTTGCTTTTCTAATAGTAATTTATATGAATAGATCTATTTTCTTACACACAGTCTCTTTATAATAAGCCAATTTGTGTCACACAAAAAGACATTTATTTTTGAGATAATAATAAAAGCTACAATTTTTTCAGTGCTTGCTATGTGTTAGACATTGCTGTAATCACTTTGCATCTGTTAATATATCTAGCCCTTAGGATGACCATTTGAGGTAGATGGTATCATTACTGTCTATTTTATAAATAGGTAATATAGGCAGAAATAATTTACCTAGTATTACAGAGTTAACAAGTAGCAGAATCTAACTTCAGAGCCCTTTATTTTTTATTTTTTTTATGTTTGAGATGGAGTCTCGCTCTTGTTGCCCAGGCTGGAGTGCAGTGGTGCGACTTTGGCTCACTGCAACCTCCGCCTTCTGGGTTCAAGAGATTCTCCTGCCCCAGACTCCCAAGTAGCTGGGATTACAGGCACATGCCACCATGCCTAGCTAAATTTTTTTGTATTTTTAGTAGAGACGGGGTTTTCACCATGTTGGCCAGGCTGGTCTCGAACTTCTGACCCCAGGTGATCACCCGCCTCAGCCTCCCAAAGTGCTGGGATTACAGGCGTGAGCCACCGCGCCTGGCCAGAGCCTTTATAAGCATTGTGAAAAAGAGGCTGCCTGAGGCTAGTAATATAGTCTGGGGACATAGCAACTCTCAAAATTGTGTTTCTGAGTACCAGGGCCTAGCCATTTGACCTAGGAGACCATAGGCCTGCCTGTTTCTATGTTCTAGGAGTGGCATATATAAGATATCCACACTACAAAAACTTATCCACACTACAAGAACAATTATAGTTGCTATAAAAGATATATATGATAAATTAATCAGATGCAAACAAAATAGTTAATGTTGTTGCAATTTGTACAAGGAAGTTACCTGAATTGTGATGGGATTAATCTGAGAGTTATTTCTAATATTAGCAAAAAAGAAAGCTTTTGGGAGACAAAGAAATATCTGCAGTTGGAGTAGCTACACTGCATCTTTTCACAGTTTGGGACTTATGCTGAATATCTTGTTTACCTCTCCAGGTCTTTGTTCCATTCTTCTGCCTGCTCTGTGTTCTGGGAGGCTGACCTGCGTAGACTGCATCAACAGGCTTTTTTGTCTTCTGGCCTTAGGTGGGACCAGCCAATGGAGGGCGGCAGCCAGAGATGCTGGGAGGGCAGAGAGCTCTCGAAACAGATTCCACCACCTCTTACTTGTTTGCATCCCTGGACTGGAGATCAGAGTACCTGTCAGATGGACCCCTCTACATACCTTTCCGTGTCTTCAGGTTCTAGAGGCCACAACTTCTCTTGGCCTCTAGAGGCGCTATCAGGCCTGACAGTGGCGACGGGAGCCCAACTGCTGTTGCACTCCATCATGCAGTTTCCTTGTGTCCTGATAACATTTTAAAAATTGTACCTTTAAAAAACTCTCCTGAAATTATCCAATTTGAGGATTCCTTCTATTTCCTACCAGTTCTAACTGATAAGACTCTTTACGATTCTGCTACTTTTGATCCTTATCCTAAAAAACCTAAAAATAAGTAAGGCAAAATATCTAGTACATCCATAATGTATTTTTCCCAATACAATGAAACAATATTTGTTGTTTTCTTGTGTTTTTCCTTTTGTATTGGAACGGGAAAGAAAGAAGGGAAAATGAGAGAAAAGAAAAAGGATGAAATTAGAAAACAGTGGCTGGGCGCGGTGGCTCACGCCTATAATCCCAGCGCTTTAGGAGGCCGAGGTGGGTGGATCACGAGGTCAGGAGTTCGAGACGAGCCTGGTCAACATAGTGAAACTCCATCCCGACTAAAAATACAAAAATTAGCCAGGCGTGGTGGCACACACCTGTAGTCCCAGCTACTCGGGAGGCTGAGGCAGGAGAATTGCTTGAACCCAGGAGGTAGAGGTTGCAGTGAGCCGAGATCATGCTGCTGCACTCCATCCAGCCTGGGCAACAGAGCGAGACTCGTCTAAAAAAAAAAAAAAGAAAGTAGAAAACAGTGAACAAGGAGACAGAAAGGAATTAAGATAAGGCAGATGGGTAGCAGATTATAGTTGTTTCTATAATCAGGACTGAGTTTCTGAGAACACAGATTCCAGGCTGAATCTTACTGTGTGACATTGAGAAAGTTACTTTCCCTCATCTGTAAACTGTTGAAAATAATATTTCAGCCGGGTGCAGTGGCTCATGCCTGTAATCCCAGCTCTTTGGGAGGCTGAGGCAGGCAGATCACGAGGTCAGGAGTTTGAGACCATCCTGGCTACTATGGTGAAACCCCGTCACCACTAAAAATATAAAAATTAGCCCAGGCGTGGTGGTGCACACCTGTAGTCCCAGCTACTGGGGAGGTTGAGGCAGGAGAATCACTAGAACCTGGGAGGCAGAGGTTGCAGTGAGCTGAGATTGGGTATGACAGAGTGAAACTCTGTCTCAAAAAAAAAAAAAAGAATATTTCTTACCTCATGGCACTGTTGTATTAATAAAAAAATGTGTATCAATTCTTGGCAAATGTAGGTCTTCATAATTGCTACTTAGTTTTTCTTTCTTCCAGCTTTTATTGAAGATTATTAAAACAACAGGTAATTTTTCTTCATGTATTTTCACTGACATTGAATTAATTTAGAATTTGAAAGAGCATACATAAAAACCTCCTAAAACCACAAAAAAGGAATCATTTCAACCTGCTCCAATTAACCTGTGTTTCATAAATTTAGAGTTTTCTTAGAATTCAATATTTAGAATTCAATATTTTCAAAATCAATTTACTTTATAGTTCATGAAATAGAACTTCCAGGCTGAGAGGGTAAAAACAAAAATAGAACTATGTAAATATCATAGAAAATTCCAAAAAAATTGTCTATCAGCTCTTATATGACTATTTTATTTTACTAAGTAATGTTTAGAAGAATCATGTGTAAAAGAATCAAGAGGTTTTTTTTTTTTTTTTTGAGACGGAGTTTTGCTCTTATTGCCCAGGCTGGAGTGCAGTGGCACCATCTCCGCTCATTGCAACCTCTGCGTCCTGGGTTCATGCGATTCTCCTGCCTCAGCCTCCTGAGTAGCTGGGACTACAGGCGCCCACTACCACGCCTGGCTAATTTTTTGTATTTTTAGTAGAGACGGCGTTTCACCATGTTGGCCAGGTGGGTCTCAAACTCCTGACCTCAGGTGATCCACCCATCTCGGCCTCCCAAAGTGCTGGGATTACAGGCATGAGCCACCATGCCCGGTGGAGGTTTCTTTTTTTTTTTTTTTTTTAAATTTGCAGTATATAATTAATTCACCTCACTTCCAGGAACATGTGCTTTAAAAATGTGGAATACTGGCAAGTGTTAACATTTGAAAAAAACAATATTGGCTGGGCATGGTGGCTCATGTCTGTAATCCTAGCACTTTGGGAGGCCAAGGCAAAAGGATTGTTTGAGGCCAGGAGTTTGAGACCAGCCTTGGCAAAATGGCAAGACCCCGTCTCTACAAAAAACAGAAAAATTACCAGGTGTGTTGGTGCTTGTCTGTAGTCCCAGCTACTCAGGAGGATCACTTGAGCCCAGGAGTTTGAGACTGCAGTGAGCTATGATTGTGCCACTGCACTTTAGTATGGGCAAGGGAGTGACACCCTGTCTCAAAAACCAAAAAATGTAAAAACAAAAATATCCAAAACAATATTAAATATACTAGAAGTGCTCATTGCTTTCTTCTCATTTTTAAGAGATTTTTCTCCACTAGTGTTACTTCCATTTTTTTCTTCATTCACTAGTTAAATAAATTGAGGGGAAAAATATATAAATTATATATATATATATATATCACAAAAAACATACGTGGGCTAGGCGTGGTGGCTCATGCCTGTAATCCCAGCACTTTGGGAGGCTGAGGCGGGCGGATCACCTGAAGGTCAGGAGTTTGAGACCAGCCTGGCCAACATGATGAAACCCGTCTCTACCAAAAATACAAAATAATTAGCCGGGCGTGGTGGCAGGTGCTTGTAATTCCAGCTACTCGGGAGGCTGAGGCAGGAGAATTGTTTGAACCCAGGAGGCAGAGGTTGCAGTGAGTGGAGATCGCGCCATTGCACTCCGGCTTGGGCGACAGAGCGAGATTCTGTCTCAAAATAAATAAATAAAGAAAGAAAGAACATATGTGATATATATGTATTTATACTTATTATGTTTCAGAATCCAAGATCAACATAATAAAAGCTGAATATATGATACAGAATTGACCTTCATAGCTCTCTGTAGCATAATTCATTTGATAAGAATATAGTTATGATTATTATGGCTAAGTACTTAGGTATTAGTCTTTCCATCAATATGACTACAAATGTACAAAGTATGATATAGCATTTTCAAAACTTTGTTACAGCCTTAAAAATCATATTCATATAAAATGCATCATGCAGCAGAGAAAATTTTTAAGTATAAATTTAAAATCAATTGTAAAATTAAACTTGAAACCATGTAATAAATGGTATGGTGCACATGTAAATGTCTGAAAGACATTTGAAAAATATGTATGTGCTCATAAGTAAAAACAAGTATCTTCTAAGAGTTCACAATATAGGCCACCTTTTTGATAATGGAAAATATTTAATTAGAAATATGAGTCACTGTAGTAACAAGGGAATAATTTTTTTTTTTTTTTTTTTTTTTTAGACAGAGTCTCGCTCTGTTGCCCAGGCTGGAGTGTAGTGGTGTGATCGCTGCTCACTGCAACCTCCGCCTTCCGGGTTCAAGCGATTCTCCTGCCTCAGCCTCCTGAGTAGCTGGGATTACAGGTGCCCACCACTATGTCTGGCTAATTTTTTGTATTTTTAATAGAGATGGGGTTTCACCATGTTGGCCAGGCTGGTCTTGAACTCCTGACCTCGTGATTCGCCTGCCTCAGCCTCCCAAAGTGCTGGGATTACACGCGTGAGCCATGGTGCTTGATAAATTTTTAATTAATGGGAGATTTTGAAGCAATCACTTGGCCCCTTGGTTTATTCAGTTGCGATGCAGTAAACGCCCCTGTTCTGGAATATTTACAATACCTCCTTCATCAAATTACCTGAACCAGTTGGGTTAAGATTTAAAGGCTCAGTTAAGATTGTGTTTTGCTCTTCTTTCATTTCTTTCATGGATTTCTTCTCCTTCTGTCATCCTTCTGTTTCTGCTCAAGTTACAAAAAGATAAAATCTCTCTCAAATGCACTACAGAAACCATATTCTATTATACATACAAACCATAGGCTGGGCACGGTGGCTCATGCCTGTAATCCAAGCACTTTAGGAGGCCCAGATGGGTGGATCACCTGAGGTTGGGAGTTTGAGACCAGCCTGGCCAACATGGCAAAACCCTGTCTCTACTAAAAATACAAAAATTAGCTGGGCGTGGTGGCACACACCTGTAATCCCAGCTATCTGGAAGCTGAGGCAGGAAAATTGTTTGAACCTGGGAGACGGAGGTTGCAGTGAGCCAAGATCATGCTACTGTACTCCAGCCTGTGCGACAGAGACTCCGTCTCAGAAATAAAAATAAATAAATAAATAAGAATCATGACCCGCATTCTTGGTTTATTTTAAATTTTATGATTCATGTTTTAGATAATTATGAAATTATAAAACATGGCTACTATTGGAGATAAAAATAGTTTATATGTTGCCAGATTATCTATCACTAAAATCTGTTTTTGTTTTGTCTATTTTTCTACCTTTACCTGGGCTTTTGTTCTCCCAATCATTATAAACAAACAAACAAATAAACAAAAGCACCTCACTGTAACTTGTATTGTTTGAGAGAGCAGTTCCCTCCGCTAATTTTTTTCTGCTGCAGTTGTTTGAATTAAACTTGAATTACATTTTCCTCAGCCATTTAAAAAAATCCAGTATAATGAAAGCTGAATGTAATCTTTCTGGCAACAAGAACTTTTGTTTTGTTCACTGGTGTATTCTAAAAACAGTGCTGGCACACTGTAGAAGTAAACAATAGACATTTCTTGACTGTCATACTTTTTGACTGTAACAAATATAAACAATATAAAAATGTTTAAATTAAAAATGAGCCAGGTATGGTGGTGCATGCCTGTAATCCCAGCACTTTGGGAGGTCAAGACTGGTAGGTCGCTTGGGTCCAGGAGTTTGAGACCAGCATAGGTAACATAGTAAAATCCCATTTCTACAAAAAATGCAAAAATTAGCCAAGCGTGGTGGCATGTGCCTGTGGTCCCAGCTACCTGGGAGGCTGAGGTGGGAGGACCATTTGAACCCGGGAGGTTGAGGCTGCAGTGAGCCTGGATCATGCCACTGCACTCCAGCCTGGGTGATAGAGCGAGACCCTGTCTCAAAAAAAATAAATAAAATAAAAATATTTTCTGCCACAATCCTAATTCCCCAAAGCAAGTATTATTAAGTACTGTGTATCCTTGCACAATTTTTTTTCTATGTGTATCTACTTTTTTTTAGTTCTTAGAGAGGGTGTACATATTTTATATGTTAATTTGCCATTTATATTTCTTGTTTTGTTTAGTTTCCCCTTTTTTCCTCTTGGGAAAAATCATAAATATAGCAAGCATCAACACTTCTTTTTTTAAAAAAACTTAATTTTAATAGGTTTTTGGGGAAGAGGTGGCGTTTGGTTACATGAATAAGTTTTCTGGTGGTGATTTCTGAGATTTTGGTGCACCCATCATCTGAACAGTGTACACTGCACTCAGTGTATAGTTTTTTATCCCTTACCCCTTCCCACCCTTTCCCTCAAGTCCTCAAAGTCCATTGTATCATTGTTGTGCCTCTGCATCTTCATAGCTTAGCTCCCACTTATGAGTGAGAACATGCGATGTTTGATTTTCCATTCCTGAGTTACTTCACTTAGAATAATGGTCTCCAATTCCATCCAAGTTACTGCAAAAGCCATTTTTCTTTCCTTTTTATGACTGAGCAGTATTCCATGATATATAAACCACAACTTCTTTATCCACTCGTTGATTGATGGGCCAGTTCCATATTTGTGCTGCTATAAACACACGTGTGCAAGTACCTTTTTTTGTATAATGATGTCTTTTCCTCTGGGTAGATACCCAGTAGTGGGATTACTGGATCAAATGTTAGTTCTACTTTTAGTTCTTCACACTGTTTTCCATAGTGATTGTACTAGTTTACATTCCCACCAGCAGAGTAACAGTGTTCCCTTTTCACCAAATCCATGCTAACATCTTTTTTTTTTATTTTTTGATTATGGCCACTAGCAAGCATCAACATTTCTGCACTATGGCATCAACTATAATTCATTCCTATCTTCAGCCACTGTATTGGTATTTTAAGATCATTTGGTAGGTTAAGTCACATCCTGAAATTTCCAGAAGACAGATTCTAATTTGTTACTAAAGTGCTGTGTGAGCTTGGGCAAATTATTCAACATCTCTATGCCTTAGATTAGATTTCTTCTCTACAAAATAGAAATAGCCAAGGGGTTGGTGTAAATAGATAGCAAATGTTGGTCACAGAAAATGAGTAATGAATGAATCTTCCACCTCTTAGGATCTGATTCCATATAACCACTGAGCGGGAATCAAATAAAATGCATTCGCTGCAACATTAAGAGCCAATAATAGTCTTTTTAAAAAACCTATTTGGTTAGTAAAAACATTTAAAATACACACTTCAAAAATTTGAATATTGGAACACTACTTCATGATACAATCAACATATCAGAAAGCACTCGTGATTTATAAATCACAAACAGTACAAAATACTTGCCACAGTTACCTGGATTACTTAGAATGAATCAGAATTACAATGAAAATCTTTTCTGGATTTACTAGTGCATTAAAGAAAAAAATTCTCCCTAATTTTGTAAGTGCATTTACCGATACAAGTTCAAACTTGATTCTAATTCATTACATTTTAAAACAATCTTCAAAGTATAAAGAGGTTGCTCTGAGTGTTAGTATGAAAATGCCGAGTATAATTTAAGATTTTTTTTTTTTAAAAAAAGACTCAACTGCAAAACTTAAGCCACTTTTAAATCCTTCTAAGAAATCTATTTACAAAGTCCCTGAAAATTTTCTTTATTCAGTATGGCTAAATTAAATTTAACCTGCCAGGAAATTCTGTTTCACAAGTTTCTTAGACACATACAAGAAGTGTTATCCATTGCCTCACTTGACTGATACCTAACCTGCAATTTGTGCGAATGGGCAATGAATAACTTAGTGCTCATTCCTTTACGGGCTCTTTATTGCCAAATCAAAGAAGCCTTTTACAACTGGCTGCCTAAGAATACCAGGGCACAACAGGAAACATGTTGAAATACTATTGAAAACAATATTGGAATTAAATTAAAAGGTATCCTTTGTTATAATTTGGAACCCATAGCATCTTTTCATTATGCTTGCTGCCTTACCAGCTTTATGAAGTTTGGAAAACTAGTTACTGAATTTTAATATGTGAAATCCACACCTAAAAACAGCAGACCATGACCCCATAGAAGAGTCTAAAAATACCCTCTGATGCCTTCAGACCTTGAATCTGTTACAATATTCTTAGGTTGCCAAATTAAGAATTCCTGCTAATGCAGACCATAATATGTGAAGGAGATTTGCTTTCATTATTCGGTTTGTCCACCAATGAACCATAGAAATATTTCATGCCTTATGTAAAACTTACCACATTTCTGCTTCCTTTCTGCTGAATGAGAACATCTATTTATAGGCTACATAACATGAAAAGCATGGGAGGGTTTTCTTTCAGGCAATAAAAATGTGATCTAAGTCTTCCCTTGTAATGAAAAACAAACAGTTTGACAAGTGTAATTCGGTAACTGCTTAAAAGAGGAATCACTTATCAAAACAGATCTTTTAGTCTTCTAACAGAGTGTGTAAATTTGAAACACCTCTTTGTTGTCCATACATAATAATTTTATTTATTTATTTATATATTTTTGAGACGGAGTCTTGCTCTTGTCGCCCAGACTAGAGTGCAATGGCAGATCTTGGCTCACTGCAACCTTTGCCTCCCAGGTCCAAGTGATTCTCCTGCCTCAGCCTCCCTAGTAGCTGGGATTACAGGAGCCCACCACCACATCCAGCTAAGTTTTTGTATTTTTAGTAGAGATGGGGTTTTGCCATGTTGGCCAGGCTGGTCTTGAACTCCTGACCTCAGATGATCCACCTGCCTCAGCCTCCCAAAGTGCTGGGATTACAGGCATGAGCCACTGTGCCCAGCCCATACATAATAATTACACACTTATGTCTCAATGGGTAATGAGTTACTAAGACTGGAAAGTTGTGTTGTAACATATTCAATAAATGGTTAGTGATAGCCTAGTGTGAGAGGAAGGAAGAAAGGAAGGATGGAAGGAGGGAAGGAAGAGAAAAAATGAAGAAAAGAAGGGCGAAAAAAGGAATGAAGAAAAGAAGGCAAGAAAGAAGAAAGGAGTAACAAATTGCACCTAAAGTCAGCTTCCTTTCTCAATTAGATTGGTCATCTCATGAATTTGTCTGTTGCAGTTCCATTTTGAGACATAAGTGACATTTATTAAGGATACTATTTTAGGCTATCTTCATGCAGGCAGTACTCTATTTGTTCAAATGGTATATTATTACCAATCAGACAATTCTCTATATGCAACTAAAGTAAAAACTTTAAGCAAGCATATATGCAGGAGTGGTTAAGAGGATAATGTCATTCTAGCTGTATACTATTTCAATTGATTTTTTCAAATGCTATAGAAAAATATGAATAAAGGAATGTTTATTACTCATTGCAGTATTGTTTTTAATAACTAAAAATGGGAAGGAATCTAAATATCCATTAATAGATAAGATTGAATAAATAAATACACCCTACTATTGAATATTATGCAGTTGCTAAAATGAGCTTGGTACAGAGACTTGGAAAATTTTCAAAACAAATTATTAGGCCGCGTGCGGTGGCTCACGCTTGTAATCCCAGCACTTTGGGAGGCCGAGGTGGGTGGATTGCCTGAGCTCAGGAGTTTGAGACCAGCCTGGGCAACATGGTGAAACCCCGTCTCTACTAAAATACAAAAAATTAGCCGGGAGTGGCGGTGTGCGCCTGTAATCCCAGCTAGTCAGGAGGCTGAGTCAGGAGAATCACTTGAACCCAGGAGGTGGAGGTTGCAGTAAGCCGAGGTAGCACCACTGCAATCCAGCCTGGGCGACAGAGTGAGACTCCTTCTCAAAAACAAACAAACAACAACAACAAAAAAAAAAAAAAAAAAAAACAAGGCCAGGCGTTGTGGCTCATGCCTGTAATCCCAGCACTTTGGGAGGCTGAGGTGGGTGGATCATCTGAGGTCGGGAGTTCGAGACCAGCCTGACCAACATGGAGAAACCCCATCTCTATGAAAATAGCAAAATTAGCTGGGCATGGTGGCACATGCTTGTAATCCCAGCTACTTGGCAGGCTGAGGCAGGAGAATCACTTGAACCCGGGAGGCGGAGATTGCCATGAGCCGAGATCGTGCCATCGCACTCCAGCCTGGGCAACAAGAGCGAAATTCCATCTCAAAAAAAAAAAAAAACCCCAAATTATTAACTAAAAATGCAAGTCATAGAACAATACATTTATGATTTCATTTATGTAAAATATTCAAAGTTATGTGTGTGTATGCAAATACTTATAAAAAAGGAAAGGAACTTTGAGATTGCTTGAATCTTTTATAATAGAATATATTTATGAGTTGCTTATAAAATTAAATAGACATCTGAAAGTGGCAGTTACATTTAGGTTCAGATTGGTTCATTTTATGTTTAGTTTAGCATGTAGCTGGGTACAAAATTAGTCTCTTTGTTCTATTTCTTTTGGTTTCTTGTCAGTTTTTAAGGCAGTTATTAATATATCACAGTTACTGCCTAAAACATATGAGCATTCCATCTAATTTCCTAAAACTGTCACTCTCAGAGAAAACTCACTTAGGAAAGTTCAAGGAGAAAAGTCCAGGAACTCTGCCCTTTGCTGGTTTTTGGATAAAGTTCTCAAGACTTTAAAAAATAATTATTTATTATAGTTTTTATTCATAATCATAATCAATTTAACAATTTCCTCAATATTCTTCTTATATAACAAGGCTTTTCTCTGAGGCTCTGAATGGATGAAACTTAAACCTTCTAAATTAGGACCACTGAAATCTTCCTTTCCTTCCTTCCTTCTCTCCTTCCTTCCTTCCTTCCTCCCTCCCTCTCTCTCTCTCTTTCTTTCTTTCTTTCGAGATACAGTTTCCCTCTTGTTGCCCAGGCTGGAGTGCAATGGCGCCATCTCGGCTCACCGCAAACCCAGCCTCCCGGGTTCAAGCAATTGCCTGGCTCAGCCTCCCAAGTAGCTGGGATTACAGGAATGCACCACCACGTCCGGCTAATTTTGTATTTTTAGTAGAGACAGGGTTTCTCCATGTTGGTCAGGCTGGTCTCAAGCTCCCAACCTCAGGTGATCTGCCTGCCTTGGCCTCCCAAAGTTCTGGGATTACAGGCGTGAGCCACCATGCCTCGCCAGGACCACTGACATTTTCTAAAGAGAAATCAAACATACAAATAGCAACTCCCCTCCCATTAAATTAAACAGGACACCAGGAAGTTAAAAATTTATGCATGTTGCTCTATCAGTGAAAATGCCTTTGGCTGCAGATAACCTAAAACAATGACTCGATTCACTTAATGAGGAAAACGTATACTTTCACTTAACAAGAGATTTTTCTAAGATTGCCTGGGAAGATAATGGGTCCCCAACAGAGCTTCTGAGAAGTGGGCTCTTGTTTCCAGCTAGGGGTGGATCAGGAACTATAAGAACAGAACATTTGGCCCATGTCATAGGAGTTGTAGTTGGAAGGGTCCTGCAGGATAGTGTCCAAAGAATCCATGAAACCATCTTTAAGTATGACTCAGCTTTAAACATCTGCCAAAACCAGAGAGTGCAAAGCCGTCTTAAAATAGTACCAGTCAAGGAAGAACTTTCTGCTTCCCTTTCTTCTCCTCCCTCCTCGTGTTCCAACAAAGAGGGGTCAGCTACAAAGCAGCTGAGAATGTGAGAAGAGATGAACAAACAAAACAAAGATTACCACGTTCCCTTTTGCAAAGACAGATAGATAGCCTGCCACAATTACACCGTAACTGGGTAAAGGAGTGAGTGGAGGGAATCCTATTTTTATTGAAGGTTGAGGCTGAGTGCGGTGGCTCACGCCTGTAATCCCAGCACTTTGGGAGGCTGAGGCTGGTGGATCACCTGAGGTCAAGAGTTCAAGACCAGCCTGGCCAAAATGGTGAAACCCCGTCTCTACTAAAAATACAAAATTAGCTGGGTGTGGTGGCGCATGCCTGTAATCCCAGCTACGTGGGAGGCTGAGGCAGGACAATTGCTTGAACCTGGGAGGCAGAGGTTGCAGTGAGCCGAGGTTGCAGTGAGCCGAGATTGCGCCATTGCACTCCAGCCTGGGCAACAAGAGCGTAAACTCCGTCTCAAAAAAAAAAAAAAAGAAAAAAGAAAAAAAAAATGAAGGTTGAAGTATTGATTAACATAATGGCCTGGTCATTGGAGTTTCACCTTCTAGTCTGTGTAATGTGGTTTAAAGTGGTGATTCAACTTTGTATTGCCTAAGCATGAAAAGGAAAGTTAATCCTCCAAGGATCCAGAAACAAATTCCTTTATTGAATATAATTTTCTGAGGGATAGTGGGAAATAATAATTTCCTGAGATCTATTGATTACAAATGTTCTATTTCTTTTGTGTCTTTAACTGCTCCCTCTATATTGGCTACTTTGCACAAGCATTTAAACGTGTTCAAGTCACCTCTATTTTAAAGAAAACACCTCATCTTCACACTCTAGCTATATTGATCTCTTGCTCTCTTCTTCCTTTTAAAGTCAAACTTCCAGAAAACATTAGGTGGGTGGCACGGGTGACTCTCCCAGGACCCTGAATTCCTGATTTCAGCAGTGGGCACATGATTCTGACTCCGCAAATCGTAATGAGCTATCTCTATGGGAACAGTGATTGGTCTAAGGAGTAGGTCTGTGTCATAAACAGTTTGTCAGAGTACGTACTTCCTTGAGATTACTACTCGGAAGCTGAGAACCCTGGAGCTCCTGGGAAACCTAGTTTTTGCCTCCACTACCTTACTGATCATGCATTTGCAAGATTAAGTATTTCCAATATTTATTATTATAAACTACATATTATATCTTTATGTTACTATCGCTGTAGTATATGACCTGGAACGGCTAGACTAAGGTATATGCATATTTTTTAAGAAACAACTTTACTGAGATGTAATTCATATATCATACGGTTAATCTATTTAAAGTACACAATTCAATGGTTGTTAGTATATTTATAGATGTGCAACTATCACTGATACAGAATGGCTGGGCTCCCAGCTAAACCCCACCCTTAAGCCTGGAATCACGGGCTTGAAAACAGCTGACCCTATTTTTCTGCCCAAATGTTGCTTTTTTGGCCTGCCACGCCCCTATCCCGTGGCCATAAAAAAAGACTTCAGCTGGTACAGCAACACAAGCGGCTGAGCGGTGAGCAGAGAAGCAGCAAGAGTGTTGAAGACTACAGATAGACGCAGCTAACTTCAGCTGGTGCGGCTTCAGGGAAAGATGACCCTGTTTCACCGTCTGCTTTCCAGTTCCCATCCCACCAGGAGCCACCACTCAATCAAATCCTCCGCATACACTACTCTTCAATCCGTTCACATGACCTAATTCTTCCGAATGCCGAGAGGCCAGGGCTTGGACGCTGCTCTGAGGCCCGCACAGAGCCTATTCCCGCCAGAGAGGAGTGACCGGCCGGTTCCCGCATTCGTTCGCTCCGGTTCCCGCACTCGCACGCTCTGCCGCCAGGAGTGGCAGGAGGCAGGCTGAGTGAAATGAGCTGCTCCTGTTCCCGCCCACGAAGGGGGTTAAGGTGAAGGGAACAATCCTGTCTCATCTGGGGGCCTGTCCAGGATATGAAAAACAGTGAGTTAAAATGAGGAACTTTTGGATCTGTGTCTATTCCAAGACCCTGGCACTTCTCTCTTTCCTTTAGGTGAAAGGAATGTTGGCTCTGTTTCCCGTCACAGAGGTCTAGCCGGTCTGAACCAGGGGAGGGATACAGTGATTAAAGAAACCCATTTCAACAGAGCAAGAGACTGTTCCCCCAGGTCCCCCCAACTTAGAGGTACTTGAAGCTTTTTTTCTTTTCTAAGCGAGAGGATTCTTTTCCTACCTCAGCACTTTGCTTATGATAGGGAGGCGACAGAGGAGCAACCCCTCCTGGCTGATAACTGCAAATTTGGCAAAGTCCATCTGGGACTTAAATCTAAATGAATCCATGCAGCCTCTGACATACCTTCTTTTTTGGTCTCAAACTTGTTTCTAAACTTCAGGTTGAGGCCCTAGAAAGGAAAACCAGATCTGAGGGAACCGAAGCCACGCAACACTCCCAGTGTAAATGGGCAGGACCGATTCCTGCCAATTAACTCCCTGCTTCATGCAAGGAAGCCATGCTCCATGGCATAAATGAGGCCCAGGGAACTCAAAGGTTGTCGACAGTAGGGGAGGTAGAGGCACAGATGAGTGTGGGTAATTCCTATTTTCTAGGCCCTCCCTGCTTCCTGGGTGCAAGCCGCATTGGCACCCATGGGTGGCCAATGGGTGGCACCTGCCAAGGTTGCCGAGTCTCAGACAAAAAGAAGAGAAAAGGGGAATGCCCGCTTTCTTTCTCCCTCACACCTCGAAATTTCACTGAAAGAAGAAAGGGAATGAGAGACGCCAAATTCCCTGTCTTTCAGAATGGGCAACCAACAAACTTGACCACCTCCAGTTTATACTTAGAAATGCACCCTGGGACCAGATAGTACTTTAGGGGACCTCCTGGAAGTGGCCACCTCGGTCATTTAGACACAAGAAAGAGGCAGAAGCTCTAAAGACCATCATGCAAGCCCACAGACCCCAGAATTCCTAACAGTTCGCCTGTTAACTGCCACAGATGTGACGAGCAGTTATCCCTCTCATAAAGTTTAACTGCTTCCATTCAAGGTTTAATTTCTTTCACCAGGGTGAGAAGCTTGGGGTACAATGTTACTAGTATATTTCACTTTTTATTTCTGTAATATTTCACACTAGATTCTTTCCTTATATAATACATGTTTGATCCATGCATATTTGGCCTTGTAAAGCTTGTTTTTTTCTCTCACCTAGAGGCCATCAAACAGCTCCAAACAGGCAGGCAGCCAGAGCCTCGGACTATGGCTCCCTTTCGCTGGGGATCCTTGGGTAGACTTCTGGGAGGAATCTAACTGCCGCTTTCGTTAAACAACAGAAAGACTGGTCGGTCCGTATTCTAAGGGCAGTTAGATGTGCCTTTTCAGAGGGGGGAAATGATACAGAATGGCTTGGCTCCTGGCTAAACCCCACCACCCTTAAGCCTGGAACCACAGCCCTATATGAAAACAGCTGACCCCATTTTTGCACTCGAATGTTGCTTTTTGGCCTGCCGTGACCCTATCCTGTGCCCATATAAAAAAGACTTCAGCTGGCAGAGCAACACAAGTGGCTGAGCGCCGGGTATATGCGCAGCAAGCAGAGAAGCAGCAACTGAGTGTCAGAGACTACAGATAGACGCAGCTAACTTCAGATGGTGTGGCTTCAGGGAAAAATCACTTTCCGCACCATCCCCTTTCCAACTCCCATCCTGCTGAGAGCCATTACCCAATAAAATCTTCCACGTACACTACACTTCAATCCGTTTGGGTTGTCTAATTCTTCCTGGACGCCAAACAAGAACTCGGGTGCCGAGAGGACAGGGGCTTGGATGCTGCTGTAGGGCCGGCACAGAGCCTGCTCCCGCCAGAGAAGAGTGGCCAGTTCCAGCGTTCGTTCCCTCCAGTTCCCACACTCCCTTACTCGCACACACTCTCTCACGAGGAGTGGCCAGTGGCGGGCTAGGTGAGACGAGCCACTTCCATTCCCACCCACGAAGTGGGTCAAGGGAACTACCTGTTTCATGTCTATAATCAAGTTTAGAACATTTTTATCACCCCAAAATAATATTCTATGCCCATTAGCAGTCACTCCCCATTCCAACCCCAGTCCTTGGCAACCACTAATTTACTTTGTCACTATAGATTTGTCTATTCTGGACATTTCATATAAACGAAATCGTGTTTTTTTTGTGGTGGTTTCTTTCACTTAGCATAATGCTTTCAAGGTTGATCTATGTTGAAGTGTGTATGAGAATTTCATCCTTTCTCATTGCGAAATAATGTTCTACTGACTGGATATACCACATTTTATTCATCCATTCATCAGTTGATGGACATTTGAATTGTTTCCTTTTTTCTGGCAGTTATGAATAATGTTGCTCTGAACATTTATGTACAAGTGTTTGTGTAGATGAATGTTTTCATTTGGCCTGAGTATATACATAGGATTAGAATTCCTGGATCATATAGTAACTCTATGTTTAACCTATCAAGGAAATGCCAGACTATTTTCCAAAGCTGTACCATTTTACATTCCCACCAGCAATGTACAAAAGTCCACATTCCTCCACATCCTCACCAACACTTGTTATTGTCTGTCTTTATATATGTACGTATATATAAACATATAGCACAAGATATAAACATAAATATAAAATGTATGTATATGTATACATACGTATATGTAGTACAATCCTAGTGGTTTTGAAATATCTCATTGTGGTTTTGATTTACATTTCTCTAATGGCTAATGATGTTGAGCACCTTTTCATGTGCTTCTTGGCCATTTATACTTCTTTGTGGAAATGTCTATTCACTTTGCCCACTTTTAATTTGTTATTTATCTTTTTATCATTGAGTTGTAACAGTTCCTTATACATTCTGGATACTAGACCCTTACCTGACATATGATTTGCAAGTATTTTCTCCAATTCTGTGGGCTGTCTATTCATTTTCTTGGAAGTATCCTCTGATGAACACAAGTTTTTTATTTTGATGGTATGATTTATTTAATTTCTCTTTGGTTGCTTATGCTTTTGGTGATGTATCCAAGAAAGCATCATTTGAACCAAGGTAAAAATATTTACTCATGTTTTCTTCTAACATTTTTTATAGCTTTAGCTTTTATATTTATGCTTATGATATATCTTGTGCTATTTTTTGTGAGGAAGGGTCTAACTTCCTACATTCTTTTACATGTAGCTATATAGTTGTCTCAGCACCGTTTGTGAATATTCTATCCTTTTGCTCATTGTATGGTCTTGGCAACTTCATTAAAACACAACTGACTGGGCCAGGTGTGATGGCTCACACCTGTAATCCCAGCACTTTGAGAAGGCGAGGCAGGAGAATAGCTTGAGCCCAGGAGTTTGAGACCAGCCTGGGCAACATAGCAAGACTCTGTCTCTACAAAAAATAAAAAACAACAACAAAATAACCAGGCATGGTGTCGTGTGCCTGTGGTACCACCTGTGGTACTTGGGAGGCTGAGGTGGGAGAATTGCTTAAGCCTGGGAGGTCGAAGCTGCCAGCCATCCATGATTGTGCCACTGCACTCCAGGCTGGGCAACAGAGTGAGACCCTGTCTTAAAAAAAAACAAATAAAAAATTGGCCAGGTGTGATGACACACACCAGGAGTCCCAGCTACTCAGGAGGTTGAGGCAGGAGGATTGCTTGAACCTAGGAGATTAAGGCTGCAGTGAGCCATGATTATGCCACTACACTCTAGCCTGGGCAACAGAGTGAGACCCTGTCTCAAAAAAAATTAAAAAAAAAAAACCTCACTGTAAACTGAGTGGGATGGCATGTGCCCATAGTCCCAGCTGCTCGGGAGGCTGAGGTGGGAGGCTTTCTTGAGCCCAAAAGTGTGGTGTTGCAGTGAACTATGACAGTGCCTCTGCGCTCCAGCCTGAGTAACAAGGCAAGACACTGTCTTAACAAAAAAGTCAGCAGACTGTAAATGTAAGGGGTTATTTCTACACTGTTAATTCTATTCCACTGATGTATAGTCTGTTCTGTTTCATGACCATACTGTCTTTATTACAGTAGCTTTGTAGTAAGTTTCAAATCAGGAAGGGTGAGTCCTCCAATTTTGTTCTTTTTTCCTGATTGCTTTGGTTATTCTGAGTTACTTGAATTTCCATATTAATTTTAAGATCAGCTTGTCTATTTCTGCAAAAACTTCAGTGATGTTTTGATAAAGATTGTGTTGACTCTAGATCAATTAGGGAATATTGTCATCTTAATAATAGTAAGTCTTCTAATCCATTATGAAATGTACCTTTGTTTATTTAGATCTTCTCTAATTTCTTTCAATAATGGTTTGTAATTTCCTGTGTGTGTATCTCAGATGTTTTTTGTTGCTGTTGTTAAATTTGATCCTCAATATTTTATTCTTTTTGGTGTCATTATCAAAAAATTATTTTTATTGATTTTCTTTCAGATTGTTCATTACTAATGTGTAGATATATAATTAATTTCTGTGTATTGGTCTTGTATCTTGCAAACTTGCTGAAATTGTTTATAGTTCTTGTGGTTTTTTTTTAGTAGATTCCTTAGGGTTTGCTTTATATACAGGATTATCATCTTCAAATAGAGATAGTTTTGCTTCTTCCTTTCCAATCTGGATGACTTTTATTTGTTTTTCTTACCTAATTTCCCTGGCTAGAACCTCCAATACAATGTTGAATAAAAGTAATAAAAGCAGACACCTTGTCTCTTCTTGTTCTTGATTTTAGTGGAAAGCATCCAGTATTTTACCATTAAATTGATGTTAGCTGTGGGTTTTTTGTAGATGCCCTTAATCTGGTCGAGGAATTTTCCTTCTGTACCTAATTTGTTGAATGTTTTTATCATGAAAAGCATTTGATTTTGTCAAATGCTCTTTCTGCATCTATTGAAATGATCATGTGGGTTTTATTCTTTATTCAGCATATATATATTTTAAACTTTAACAGATAAAGCAAAATTGCTCTCAAAAGCTATAGCAATTTATATTTCCAAAAGAAATCATGAAATTTCCCATTTCCTCATTTTCAGCACTGGTTATTAAGTTTTTTCTACCTATCAGCCTAATAGATGAAAAATGCTATCTCATTGTTTTGTTTCTGATAACTAATGAGGTTGATGTTTTAATATTTTTGTTACTTTTTCTTGCAAATTGCTTGTCAATATCCTTTGATCATTTTTTCTACAGCCTCTTTTGTCTTTATTGTAAATTTGTGGAAACTTCTTATATATTATAGCGATTTATTCCATGTCAGTTATGAATATTATAGACATTTTCTCCAAGGTCATAAAAAGATAATTCTGGAGAATAGAAGAAATCACTTTGCCTCAAACACATTAAAATGACTTTTTACCTAAGATCTTAGGTTAAAAATATATAAAACTCAGTGACTCCTTTTCTTAGGCCTTAAAAAAAAGTCAGGGGTTTTTCATCACATCTTTGACACATTTAAAATTATATTCTCAGATTCTACTGATGCCTTTTTGCTAAAAAACAAAACAAAACAAAACAAAAAAAAAAAACGGATCATAAAGAAACTAAAAGTTTCTGGGTGTTAAAAGCTATCATTATAACTATGTCTCATAATTTTCCATGCTTCCTTCTGGTCTCTTTCAATTATATACTAACCTGTTCTTGCCTGCTGAGATGAATTGTCATTCCCAAAGAAAATGGTAGCTTGTGTCTTTCAAAGAATTTTAATAGTTCATCCAAGTTGCTGAATTTAAAGGCATAACGTTGTTTATAATATGTTCTTATTATACATTTAATATCTGTAGAATCTTTTTTTTTTCTTTTTTTTGAGATGGAGTCTTGCTCTGTTGCCCAGGCTGGAGTGGTGCGATTTCAGCTCACTGCAACCTCTGCCTCCTGAGTTCAAGCCATTTTCCTGTCTCAGCCTCCTGAGTAGCTGGGATTGCAAGCACACGCTACCATGCCCAGCTAATTTTTGTATTTTTAGTAGAGACGAGGTTTCATTATGTTGGCCAGGCTGGTCTGGAACTCCTGACCTCAAGTGATCCACCTGCCTCGGCCTCCGAAAATGCTGGGGTTACAGGCGTGAGCCATGGTGCCCGGCCTGTAGAATCTTTAAGTTAATTTACCTCTCTCATTCCTGATCTTAGTCATTATATCTTTGCTTATTTTTTCTGATCAGGCTGGCTATAGGTTTGTCAGTGTTACTGATCTCACATAACCAGCTTTGTTTTTATGTATTGTTCTCTAATGTTTTTGTTTCCCATTTTATTGACTTCAGATGTGGTCCTATTATTTACTTTATTCTGCTTAGTTTGGATTTTATTTTATTTTCTTTCCCAGTTTTTTAAGATAGAAGCTAAGCTCATTGCTTAACAACCTTTCTTTTTTTCTAATATAGGTGTGTAATTCTCTAATTCCCCTCTAATGCTTATGGTTTATTCCACATATGTTATCACGTTATATTTATATTATCTCAGTTTTAAAACTCAAATTTCCTTATTAATTTGACCTATTAGTTACTTAGAAGTATGTTTTTTAAATTTTCAAGTTTTGAGGGATTTTTCGGATATTTTTCTGTCATTGATATCTGATATAATTATATTCAAGAACATACTTTGTATGATTTCAGTTCTTTCAAATGTTTAAGTTTTGTTTTATAACCCAAGACGTATGGCCTCACTTTATCAATGTTCCAGGTGCATTAAAGAGAATGTTTCACTTTTCTTTTGTTTTGGATATTTTGGGTTTTTGTTTTAGCAACGGGGGTCTTGCCCTCTCACCCAGGCTGAAGTACAGTGGCATGATATAGCTCACTGCAGCCCCGAACTCCTGGGCTCAAGCGATGCTCCCATCTCATCCTCCTGAGTAGCTGGAACTAAAGATAGTGTATATATTTTTTGGGGGGTGGATTGTTTTGTAAATGTCAACTAGGTCGAGTTGGTTAATAGTGTTGTTCAAGTCTTTTATACCCTTACGGATTTTCTGTCTACTTGTTCTATTAGTTATTGAGTCAAGGGAATTGAGATCTCTGACTCTAATGGTGGGCTTCTCTATTTCTCCTTGAAGTTCATAGACTTTTTTGCTTCATTTACTTTATTTTTTAATTTTTTTCTTCATCTGCTGGTAAGAACAAAGATTCTTCATGTATTTCAAAGCTTTGTTGTTAGGTATTTAAATATTTGGAATTATTTGGGAGACCGAGTTCAATTTCTTGATGGGTAGCCAAAATAAATCCATAAATGTTTAGGGTTATTATGTCTTCTGGACAAATTGACTCATTTATTATAAAGTTACCCTCTTCTTGAAAACATTTTTTGCTCTGCAATATACTTTGATATTAATAAAGTCTCTACCATTTTATTTTGATTAGTATTAACATGGTGTGTTTTTTGTGTTAACATTGAACTTGTTTGTGACTTTGTGTTTAAAATGGATTTGTTGTAAGTAGGATATTGTTGAGTCTTATTTACCTTATCCAGTCTGACAATATCTGCCTTAAAATAACTTTTTAAATTTTTATAGATTTAGCAGGTACACATGTAGTTTTGTTAAGTGGATATATTGCATAGTGATAAAGTCTGGGCTTTTAATGTACCCATTGCCCAAATAGTGAACATTGTACCTAGTAAGTAATTTTTCAACCCTCACACCTTCCCACCTTTTGGAGTCTCCAATATTGATTACTCTACTCTTTATGACCCTGTGTAACCATTATTTAGCTTCCACTTATATGTAAGAACATGCATTTACTTCAGTTAGGGTCTTGGCCTCCAGTTGTTCAATACACATTGCTGTAAAATACATGATTTCATTCTTTTTTTATAGCTGAGTAGTATTCCATGGTGTATATACCCTACATTTTCTTTATTCAATCATCCATTGATGGACATTTAGATTGATTCCATGACTTTGCTATTGTGAATAGTGCTGTGATAAACATTCAAGTGCAGGTGTCTTTTACATAATGATTTCTTTTTCTTTGGGCAGATACTAGTAGGATTGCCGGATTATAGGATAGTTCTACTTTTAGCTCTTTGAGAACTCTCCATACTGTTTTTCTTAGAGGCTGTACTAATTTACATTCTCACCAACAGTGTATAAGCATTTTCCTTTCTCCACCTTCTCACCAACATATATTGTTTTTGACTTTTAGTAATAGCCATTCTGAATGGTATAAGATGGTATCTCATTGTGGTTTACATTTGCATTTCTGTGATGATTAGTAATAGTGAGCATTATTTCATATGTTTGTTGGCTGCTTGTATGTCTTCTTTTGAGGACTGTCTGTCCACATCCTTTGCTCACTTTTTAATAGGGTTATTTGTTTTTTTCTTGTTGACCTGTTTGAGTTCCTTGTAGATTCTGGATATTAGCCCTTTGTTGGATGCATAGTTTATGAATATTTTTTCCCATTTTGTAGGTTGTCTGTTTACTCTGTTGATTGTTTCTTTTGTTGTGCAGAAGCTTTTTAGTTCAATTAAATCCCATTTGTCTATTTTTGTTGCATTTGCTTTTGAGAACATAGTCATAAATTATTTGCCTAGGTCAGTGTCCAGAAGTATTTTTCCCAGGTTTTTTTTTTCTAGGATTTTCATAGTTTCAAGTCTTATGTTTAAGCCTTTAGTCCATCTTGAGTTAATTTTTGTATATGGTAAGATAAATGGGTTCAATTTTACTCTTCTGTATGTGGCTATCCAGTTTCCCAGCACCATTTATTAAATAGAGTGTCCTTTCCTCCCAGTGTATGTTTTTGTCAACTTTGTCTAAGATCAGTTGGTTGTAGATATTTGGCTTTATTTCTGGGTTCTCTATTCTGTTCAATTGATCTATATGTCTATTTTTATACCGGTACAATGCTGTTTTGGTTACTATAGCCTTGTAGTATAATTTGAAGTCAAGTAATATGATGTTTCCAACTTTGTTCTTTTTACTTAGGATAGCTTTGGCTACTCAGGCTTTTTTTGGGTTGCATATGAATTTTGGAACTGTTTTTTCTAATTCTGTGAAAAATGACATCGGTAAGTTGACAGAAATTGCATTGAATCTGTAGATTGCTTTGGGCAGTATTGTCATTTTAATGATACTGATTTTTTCAATCCATGAGCATAAGATATTTTTCCATTTGTTTCTGTCCTCTATGATTTCTTTCATTAATGTTTTGTAGTTCTTCTTGTAGAGATCTTTCATTTCCTTGGTTAAATGTATTCCTGGGGGGGGTGTGTGTGTGTTTTGTAGCTATTGTAAATAGAATTGCCTTCTTAACTTGATTTTCAACTTGATAATTATTGGTGTATAAAAATGCTACTCATTTTTGTTCATTGATTTTTGTATCTTACAACTTTACTAAAGTAATTTATCAAATCTAAGTGTTTTGAAGGAGTCTTTAGGATTTTCTAGGTATAAGGTCATATCTGCATCAAACAGATAATTTGACTTCCTCTTTTCCAACTTGGGTGTCTTTTATTTCTTTCTTTCTCGTGCCTGATAGCTCTAGCTGGGACTTCAGTACTATGTTGAATAAAAATAATAAAAATGGGCTTCCTTTTTCTGTTTCAGTTCTTACACGGAATGCTTTAAATTTTTCCTCATTTAGTGTGATGTTGGCTGTTGGTCTGTCATAGATGGCTTTTATTATTTTAAGGTATGTTCTTTCAATGCTTAGTTTGTTGAATTTTTTTTAAACTATGAATTGATGCTAAATTTGCATCCTCTCCTTCCTTCCTTCCTCTCCTTCTTTCCTTCCTTCCTCCTCTCCTTCTTTCCTTCCTCCTCTCCTTCCTTCCTCCTCTCCTTCCTTCCTCCCTCCTCTTCCTTCCTCCCTCCTCTCCTTCCTTCCTCCCTCCTCTCCTTCCTTCCTCCCTCCTCTCCTTCCTTCCTCCCTCCTCTCCTTCCTTCCTCCCTCCTCTCCTTCCTTCCTCCCTCCTCTCCTTCCTTCCTCCCTCCCTCTTCTTTCCGTTCTGTTCTTTCTTTCCGTTCTGTTCTTTCTTTCCGTTCTGTTCTTTCTTTCCGTTCTGTTCTTTCTTTCCGTTCTGTTCTTTCTTTCCGTTCTGTTCTTTCTTTCCATTCTGTTATTTCTACTTTTTCCTGGGTTTGGTATCAGGGCAATCAATATTGGATTCATAGAATGAGCTAGGGAGGATTCTCTCCTTCTCAGTTTTTTGGAACAATTTCAGTAAGATTTGTACCAGTTCTTCTTGTAGGTCTGGTAGAATTCAGCTATAAATCTATCTGGTCTTGGGCCTTTTTTTTAAAATTGGGATTTTTTTAAAAATTACTGATTTAATTTCATGACTTATTATTCACCTGTTTAGGACTTTTATTTCTTCCTGGTTCAATCTTGGGAGGTTGTATATTTCCAGGATTTATCCATTTCTTCTAGGTTTTGCAGTTTACTCCTGTAGAGATGCTCATAGTACTTTCAGATGATCTTTTGTAGTTCTGTGATATCGGTTTTAATGTCATCTTTATCATTTCTGATAGTGCTCATTTGAATTTTATCTTTTTTTCTTGGTTAATCTAGTACCAATCTATCAATTTTGTTTATCTTTTCAAATAACCAGCTTTTTGTTTCATTAATCCTTTCTTTTTTTCTTTTTTGTTTCTATTTCATTTAGTTCTGCTCTTATTGTTTTTGTTTCTTCTGCCAGCTTTGGGTTTGGTTTCTTCTTGTTTTTCTAGTTCTTGAGGTGTGACATTGGGCTGTTAACTTGAGATATTTCTCATCTTTCAATCTGGTTTTGTTTGTTTGTTTTTTGAGATGAAATCTTGCTCTGTCGCCCAGGCTGGAGAGCAGTGGCACGATCTTGGCTCACTGCAATCTCTGCCTCACCGCTTCAAGCAGTTCTCCTTCTTCAGGCTCCTGAATAGCTGGGATTACAGGCACCTGCCACCAGGCCCAGATAATTTTTGTATTTTTAGTATAGGCGGTATTTCACCATGTTGGTCATGCTGGTCTCTAACTCCTGACCTCAAGTGATCCACCTGCCTTGGCTTCCCAAAATGCTGGGATTACAGGTGTGAGCCACTGCACCTGGCCTTTCTGCTTAATGTAGGCATTTAACCCCATAAACTTCCCTTTCAGCACTGCTTTTGCTGTATCCCACAGGTTCTGGTATGTTGTGTCTCTATTTTCACTCATTAAAAATTTTAAAGTATTTTCTGCCTTAATTTAATCATTTAACTAAATATTATTCAGGAATAGGTTGTTTAATTATTTAGTTTTGAGAGTTCATCTTCATACTGATTACTATTCTTGCTTCTACTGTTGTCCAAGAAGATACTTGTTATGATTTCAATTTTTAAAAAATTTATTGAGACTTTGTGGGCTAGCATATGGTATATTTTGGAGACTGTTGCATGCACAGATAATATTCTGTGGTTGTTATGTAGACTGTTCTGTAAATGTCTGTTCAGTGTATTTGATCTCTCTCCACCAGGCTGGAGTGCAGTGGTATGATCTCAGCCCACTGCAACTTCCACCTCCTGGGTTCAAGCGATTCTCCTGCTTCAGCCTCCCAAGTAGCTGGGATTACTGGTAGGCGTCATCATGTCTGGCTAATTTTTGTATTTTTAGTAGAGATGAGGTTTCACCATGTTGGCCAGGCTGGTCTCGAACTCCTGACCTCAGGTGATCCACCCACCTCAGCCTCCCAAAGTGCTAGGATTACAGGCATGAGCCACCATGCCCGACCAGTCTATTTGATCTTGAGTCCAGTTTAAGTCTAGTGTTACTTTATTGAATTTCTGCCTCAGTGATCTGTCTAGTGCTGTCAGTGGGGTGTCGACATCCCCCACTGTCATTGTATTGCTGTCTATTTTCTTACATCTAGTAGTATTTGTTTTATGAACTTAGGTGCTCTGGTGTTGGGTGCATATATATTTAGGATTGTTACATCTTGTTTAGTCGGTCCCTTTATCATATAATGACTTTTTTGGTCTTTTTTCACTGTTATTGACTGTTTTACCTGTTATAAAGTCTGTTTTATCTGATGTAAGTATAGTTACTCCTGCTTGCTTTTGATTTATGTTTGCATAGAATATATTTCCCTCCCCTTTACTTTGAGTCTGTAAATGTTTTTGCCTATTAGGTAAGTTTCTTATAAACTGCATAAGCTTGGATTTTTTTAAAAAAATTCATTCCCCCAGACTATATCTCTTAAGAGGAGAATTTAGTCCATTTAAGTTCAAGGTTGGTATTGATATGTAAGGTTTTGTTCCTGTTATAACGTTGTCCTGTAGTCTCAATTGTGTAATTGCTTTATAAGATCTGTGAGTTTTAAACTTTCATGTTCTTTTATGATGGTGAATGTTACCCTTTCATTTCCATCTTTAGAACTCCTTTGAACATTTCTTGTAGAACCAGTCTGGTGGTGATGAATTCTTTTAGGGTTTGCTTGTCTGGGAAAGACTTTATTTCTCCTTCATTTATGAAGCTTAGTTTAGCAGGACACGAAATTATTGGCTGGCAGTGTTTTTCTCAAGAAGACAGAAAATAGGGCTCCTATCTCTTTTGGCTTGTAAGGTTTCTTCTGAGAAGTCCACTGTAAATCTGATGGGATTGGTGTGTGTGCGTGTATATGTTATTAGATGCTTCTGTCTTGTTGCTTTTAGGATTTCTCCTTTTATGGAGAGTTTGGAAAGCCTGATGATTATATGCCTTGATGAAGTTCATCTTGCAAAGTGTCTCTCAGGTGTTCTTTCAGTTTCTTTTATCTGGATGTCTGAATCTCTAGCAAGACCAGTGAAGGTTTCCTGAATTACTTTCTCAAATAGGTTTTCCAAGCTTTTTACTTTTTCTTCTTCTCCCTCAAGAATACCTATTACTTTTAGATTTGGTCGATTTACATACTCCCATATTTCTTCAAATCTTCTTACATTTTAAAAGTTCTTTGTTCTTTATTTTTGTCTGACAAGGTTAATTTGAAAGAACTGTCTTCAAACTCTGAAATTCTTCTGCTTGGTCTACTCTATTGTTAAAGCTTTTCAACTGTATTTTGTAATTCCTTCAATGAACTTTTCATTTCCAGAAGTTTAGTTTTTTTTTTTTTTAAATCTCTTTAGTAAACTTCTCATTTATATCCTGAATTGTTTTTTTTTTTATTTATTTGTATTGGTTTTCAACTTTCTCTTGGATCTCCTTTTCTTTTCTTTCTTTCTTTTTTTTTTTTTTTTTTTTGAGACGGAGTCTTGTTCTGTTGCCCAGGCTGGAATGCAGTGGCACGATCTCGGCTCACTGCAAGCTCTGCCTCCTGGGTTCACAGCATTCTCCTGCCTCAGCCTCCCAGGTAGCTGGGACTACAGGCACCCGCCACCATACCCAGCTAATTTTTTGTATTTTTAGTAAAAACGGTTTCACCATGTTAGCTAGGATGGTCCCGATCTCCTGACCTTATGATCCGCCCTCCTCGGTCTCCCAAAGTACTGGGATTACAGGCATGAGCCACCGCACCTGGCCCTCTCTTGAATCTCATTGAGCTTCCCTACAATCCATATTTTGAATTCTTTATCTGTCATTTCAGAATTTTCATTTTGGTTAGGATTCATTGCTAGAAAGCTAGTGTGATCCTTTGGGTGGTATTGAAGCACTCTGCTTTTTAATATTGCCAGAATACTTATGCTGGTTCCTTCTTATCTGGAGAAGCTGTCACTTCTTATTTTTTAATTTACTTTTGCTTGAATGAGACTTTTAAAAAGCATTTCCCCCACTTGAGGGTGTGACTGTAATGTATATTGTGTGGTTGTTTGGCTTCGATTCTGTGTGCTTTCAGGGGCCCAAGTCTTATGAGTTTCTTGGTTATAAATAGCCTTTGTGCAGTGGCTTTCTCAAATCCTGGTTGTAGTAGTGATAGGCTGAGCATATGAACACGCTTACTGCACATGGTGGGACTAGAATTGCAGAGGTCTCAAGAAGCTTATTTTATTCGCCAGTACTGTGCACTTCTGTCAGCACATTTTATTTTTATTTTTTATTCATCTATTCATTTTTTTGAGACAGGGTCTCCCTCTGTCACTGAGGCTGGAATGCAGTGGGATTATCTTGGCTCACTCCAGCCTCAACCTCTTGGGCTCAAGCAATCAATCCTCCCACCTCAGCCTCCTGAGTAGCTGGGACTACAGGTGCATGCCACCACACCTGGCTACTTTTTGTATTTTTAGCAGAGATGGGGGTTTTGCCATGTTGCCTAGGCTGGTCTTGAACTCCTGGGCCCAAGCAGTGCCCCCACCTTAGCCTTCCAAAGTGCTGGGATTGCAGGCATGTGCCACAATGCCTGGCCTCTATCAGCACATTTTAAATTAGATTATGCAGTTCAACCTCCATATCAGTAGGTGGCACTTATGGGTAAGAGCCAGTTGTGGCAGAAGGTGATTGGTATGCTCTTGATCTCTGTTTACCAGGAGGGGCACTCTGTTGTCTCAGTGGGTGGGCTGGTCTGTAGAATGCCAGGTGCTCTGAGTTCCCTGCTCAACCCTGAGGTGGGGACAAAGCTGGGCAACACTGGACTGCTAAATTCACCCACAGATACCTCAATGATCCATTCAAGTACCAGACCTGATGGGATTGATGACAGAAGCTGTGGAGGGGAGGGATTCTGCACCAACTCCACATCCTGAGCAGTCAGGAAAACAAACCACATCCCTAACATACCCCTGTCCAGGGGCCCCTGACTTTCAGTTCAGATAGAATCTGTCATTTATCTCCAGTCTGCAATGTAGCTGAAGGCTGTGGAAGACACCAGTACAAAACCTCTCTGTGTAAATGGCTTCAAGGTGGAACCTCTTCCCTCAACCCCAAGCTGACAGTTTTGCAGCTTGCCTAATCTCCACTGCAGGAATGCTGATATTTCCTATAGAGAGGACGAGGGGCCAGCCATTCAAGCAAGCCCAGGCCTGGTGGGTACATCCCCAGTGGAGGTACAGCTGCCCCTAATAGCATTGGAATGGTCTTCTATAGGCATACCCATGCCAATCTCTTGCCAGAAGAGCTGTGCTTGCATCCAGAGCAATGGGTAAAGGGGGAGAGGTCTCCCTCTAAACATCTGTTTGCAAGCACTGGTACCATCTGGCTGCACCCACGTCTCCAATGGGAGAAGTGCAGTCACTTTCAGCTCACA
This sequence comes from Pongo abelii, assembly GCF_028885655.2. NCBI lineage: Eukaryota > Metazoa > Chordata > Mammalia > Primates > Hominidae > Pongo > Pongo abelii. The sequence continues at coordinate 190,865,050 of NC_085928.1, read as the reverse complement.
AGCGAGGAGCTCTTAGGCACAGGAAAACACATGCTTTGGTGTCCTTAGTCCCAAGGGGTGCTTTGGCACACTGCACTCTTTCTTCCTGTAGGAAGTTTGCACTGAAGGTTAGACCTCTGGGAATCCTGCAGCTCCCTGGGTCCTGCCAGTCCTTTGTGGTTGCCATAGTCCAAGGTGCTGGGGAATGTTTTGCAGGGGGTCCAGTGATGCAGAGACACAAGGACTGAGATGTCCAGGGCGGGACAGAGGCCCACAATGGGTGCACAACCAGTATGGTGCCCACCATCTCAGCTAAGGTCTGGACTGAGGGCAGTGACCCTGCACGAGCTGGTAGCCTGGTGCTCAGCCCTCAAGAAGTTCCCAAATCACTGCCTACACCAGTCCTAGAGCTTGCAAGTGCAGAGTGGCTGATCAACAATTCAGAAAAGAGTAGTTTGCTGCAGGAGTGAGGGGAGCAAACAACACCCTCACCTACCTTTTCCACAGGACTCTTAAGTTCCTCAGGGTTCAATCTCTGCCATAACCTTGCTTCATTCTTTTTCTTTTCTTTCATTTTTTTTCTTTTCTTTTTTGTTTTCGAGACAGGGTCTTGCTTTGTCACCCAGGCTGGAGTGCCATGGAGCAATCACTGCTCACTGCAACCTTGACCTCCTGGGCTCAAGCAATCCTCCCACTTCAGCCTCCTAAGTAGCTGGCATGCACCACCACAGCCAGGTAACTTTTTGACTTTTAGAAGAGATGAGGTCCCTGTATGTTGTCCAGGCTGGTCTCAAAATCCTGAGCTCAAGCACTCCTCCTGCCTTCGCTTTCCAAAGGATTGGGATTACAGACATGATCCACTGCGCTCAGCCTTATTTTTTTTCTGCATCTCAACTTTTTCTTGTGATTTCTCTAATATGCCCTTGCACTCTTCTCAGTATTTTACTGGGGCCGTGATTATTCCCCTGTAACCTTGGTTCGTTTTTTCTGAGAAGTGGCATCCAATGTCTCTAGTGAGCCATCTTGAAAAACCTCTGCCTTTTAATTGAGGTGTTTAGATCATATACATTTATATGATAGTGTGAGTATTGAAATGTTTGGGTTTAAATCTATCATCTTGCAATTTGTTTTGTTCGTACTACCGTTCTTTGTTCATTTTTTTTCTTTTTCTGCCTCATTTTAGATTAACTGAATATTTTATTCTATTTTATCTGTTATTAGCTTATCAGCTATAATTCTTCTATGGTTTTTTAGTGGTTGCTTTATGGTTTACAGTATACATCTTTAACTTATCACAGTATATCTTAAAGTGATATTAAATCACTTTTCATATAGTATAACACCTTAAACATTATATTTGCATTTGTTTCCTCCCAGGCTTTGTGCTATTATTGTTACATATTTTACTCTTTCATATGTTATAGACCCCAGAATATATTGTTATTTTTACTTTAAGCAGTCAATTATCTCTTTAAGAGATTTAAACAATAAGAGATCATATCTTTATAATTATTCACATAGTTGCCATTTCTGGTGCTCTCCATTCCTTTGTGTAGATGCAGATTTCCATCTGGTATCATTTTTCTTCTGATTGAAGAACTTCCTTTAACTTTTTTTTTGAGATGGAGTTTCATTCACTCTTGTTGCCCAGGCTGTAGTGCAATGGCATGATCTCAGGTCACCGCAACCTCCGCTTCCCAGGTTCAAGTGATTCTCCTGCCTCAGCCTCCTGAGTAGCTGGGATTACAGGCATGTGCCACCAAGCCTGGCTAATTTTGTATTTTTAGTAGACACAGGGTTTCTCTATGTTGGTCAGGCTGGTCTCGAACTCCCGACCTCAGGTGATCCACCCGCCTCGACCTCCCAAAGTGCTGGGATTACAGGTGTGAGCCACCGTGCCTGGCCCTTTAACATTTTTTATAGTAAAGTTCTGCTTGCTGGTGATGAATTCTTTTAGGTATGAAAGAGTTTTTGTTTGCCTGCATTTTTAAAAGACATTTTTTCTAAGTATAGAATTCTAGGTTAATAGTTTATTTCTTTTTAGTATTTTAGATATGTTACTCCATTGTCTTCCAGTTTGGATTGTTTACAATGAGAAATCTGTGCTCTTTTTTGTCCTATTTCCTATGTACATAGTGTGTTTTTCCCTCCTCTGGCTGCTTTTAAGATTTTTCTCTTTATCAATAATTTGAAGCAATTTGTTAATGATGTGACTTGCTATATTTTTCTTCATGTTTTTGGGCTTATGGTTCATTCATATTTTTAAATATATGGGATTATAGCATTTACAAAATTTGGAAAATTCTTAGATGCTATTTCTTCTAATGTTTTTTTTTTGCCTTCCCATCTCTCCTCTCCTTTGGAGACCTCAATTATACTTGTATTAGACTACTTGAAGCTCTTCTGCAGCTTAAAAATGTTCTGTTAATTTTTTTCATCTTCTTTCCCCCCTAGATTTTTCATTTTGTATAGTTTCTATTTCTACATTTTTCATTCACTAATCTTTTCTTCTGCAATGTCTTCCTGTAGTTAATTTCATTCCATGTATTTTTCACCTCAGACATTGTAATTTTCATGCATGTTCAATCATTTATGTAACTTATTGAACATATGGAATATAGTTATAATGCTTAAAATATGTGTTTTAATGTCCTTTATTAATAATCAGTGTCATTTCTGGATTAGTTTGTATTGATTCATTTTTATTCTCATTAAGGGTCATTATTCCTCTGCTTATCTGCATGCCTGGTAATTTTTGACTGTATGTAAGAGATTATAATTTTGCATCATTGGGTAAAGTAAATTTCTTTTTTTTTAATTTTATTATTATTATACTTTAAGTTTCAGGGTACATGTGCACAATGTGCAGGTTTGTTACATATGTATACATGTGCCATGCTGGTGTGAATAAATTACTTTTCAATACCTATGAATATTATTGAATTTTTCCTGGGATATGGTTAAGTTACATGGAAATGATTTGATCTTTCTGGATCACATTTTGTTAGGCAGTACCAGAGTAGCATTTACTCTCAGACTTATTTTGTTCTACTTCTGAGGCAAAATGCTTTTATGTAATCTACCTTGTATTGCACAAATTATGAGATTTTTCCAATCTGAGTGAGAACAGGAATGATTTTCAGTCTTGTATGAGGATTGTACCTCTGAACCATTGAATGTTTTTTCCCTGGTGTCTTGTATTTTCCTTACATGTATACATTGATTAGTACTTGATTGAATATGCTAAAAGCGTCCTCTGCAGACCTCTGGAGTTCTCACTCAGTGCAGATTTCTCTCTCTAGCACTCTGCTTTGTGAATTCTACCTGCTTTGGCTGGTCTCGAACTCCTGGCCTCATGTGATCTGCCTGCCTCGGCCTCCTAAAATGCTGGAATTACAGGCATGAGCTACCACACCTGGCCACTTCATCTATTTTGTATTTAATTGTAAAGCTCACCTAATTTGTTTCCTTTCTCTCAGATATGAGTATCCTTTTTTGTCTAATGTCCAGTGTAGTTTAAGCTGTTGCATCAAACTAAAAAGTTTCTACACAGTATGGGAAACAACAGAATGAAGAGACCACCTATGAAATAGGATAAAAAAGTTGTAATCCACATATCTGATAAGGGGTTAATATCTTATAAAACATATAAGAAACTGAAAAAAGTCAATAGGAAGAAACCAAATAACCTGATTAAAAAATGGGCAAAGGATCTAAATAGAACTTTCTAAAAAAAAGACATACAAATGGCCAACAGGTGTGTGAAAAAATGCCCAATATCTCTAATCATCAGGGAAATGCAAATCAAAACTACAGAGATATTCATACCTATTAGAATGACTATTATCAAAAAGATAAAAGATAAGTGTTGGCGAGGATATGGAGAAAAGGAAACACTTGTGCACTGTTGGTGGGAATGTAAATTTGTAGAGCTATTTTAGAAAACAGCATGGGGGTTCCTCAAAAAACTAAAAATAAAATTACTATATGATCCAACAGTACTACTACTGAGTATCTATCTAAAGGAATTGAGGCTGGGCGCGGTGGCTCATACCTGTAATCCCAGCATTTAGGGAGGCTGAGGCAGGTGGATCACTTGAGCTCAAAAGTTTGAGACCACCCTGACCAATATGGTGAAATCCCATCTCTACTAAAAATACAAAAATTAGCCAGGTGTGGTGGCGGGCATCTGTAATCACAGCTACTTGGGAGGCTGAGGCAGGAGAATCTCTTGAGCCCAGGAGGCAGAGGTTGCAGTGAACCGAGATTGTAACATTGCACTGTAGCCTGGGTGACAGAGCAAAGTGAGACTCTCTCAAAAAAAAAAGAATTGAAATCAATATGTCATCAGATATCTGCTCTCCCATGTTTGTTGCAGACAAGATGCATAATCAAGCTTAGGGTCCATCAGCAGATGAATGGATAAAGAAAATGTGGTACGTGTACACAGTGAAATACCACTCAGCCTTAAAAAAGAGGAAATCTTGTCATTCACAGCAACATAGATAAACCTAGGGGACATTATGCAAAGTGAAATAAACCAGGCACAGAAAGTCAAATATAATCTCTCTTATATGTGGAGAATAAAAAAATTGAACTTGGCTGGGCGCAGTGGCTCATGCCTGTAATCCCAGCACTTTGGGAGGCCGAGGCAGGCAGATCACAATGTCAGGAGATTGAGACCATCCTGGCTAACATGGTGAAACCCCATCTCTACTAACAATACAAAAAATTAGCCGGGCGTGGTGGCGGGCGCCTGTAGTCCCCGCTACTCAGGAGGCTGAGGCAGGAGAATGGCATGAACCCAGGCGGCAGAGGTTGAAGTGAGCTGAGATCGTGCCACTGCACTCCAGCCTGGGTGACAGAGTGAGACTCCGTCTCAAAAAAAAAACAAAAAAAAACAAAATTGAACTCATGGAAGCAGAAGGTAGGATGGTGATTGCCCCTGGTCTGGGAGTCAGGGATGGGGGCAGCAGAAATGAGATGTTGATCAAAGGATACAAAGTTTCAGTTAGACAGGATGAATAAGTTCTGGGAATTTATTGTGCAGCATGGTAACTGTAATTAATAGTAATGTAGGATATGATTGAAAATTGCTAAAAGAGTAGGTTTTAAGTGTTATCACCACAAAAATGCTAAGTATGTGAGGTGATGAATATGTTAATTAACTTGATTTAATTCACGATGTATACATATATCAAAATGTTATGTTGTACATTGTAGATATATATAATTTGTCAATTATACCTTAATAAAGCTGGAAGGAAATAAAAAGAAATCATTTTAAAACACCATTATTTGATATATTTTGTCTGATTTTTGGTTATTTCAGGTGGGGCAGTATATCTGGTCCCTGGTACTTCCCATTGGCCAGAAATAGACATCCCTCATAACAGTTATTTAACTGCCTATTTGCCCAACCAAGTGTAAAGCCTCAGCTTCCTACGTTTGTAAATCAGACTACTCAAAATAACTTCAACTCCAAGAATTTCTGGCATCTTCCTCCCATCACCTTATTTCTGCTCATTATTTCTTTGTGTCATGTATTAATTGACTTGTTAATAAGCCAGGGTTAATGAATGAATGTTTTCTATCCTATGCATTGATTTTTGAGGAAAATTTTAAAAAATAATTCTTCTGCTTATAATACTAAAAATGCTCGGTCTAAGGACACTGTCAGGAATAATTTAAAAATCACCTGTAATTACACCACTCAGAGATAAATGCTGTAAATATTCTGTTGTTAGTTTACCTCAGGATTGTTTCTATGTACAGATGCTCCTGGACTTCTGATGGGGATATGTCCCAGTAAACCCACTGTAAGCTGAAGATATTGTAAGACAAAAATGCACTAATACACTTAACCTATTGAACATCACAGCTTATCGTGGCTTATCTTAAATGTGCTCAGAACACTTACACTAGCCTACAGTTGGAGAAAATTAACAAAAAGCTTATTTTATAGTAAGCTATTGAATATTTCATGTAATTTATTGAATACTGCATTGAAAGTGAAAAACAGTATGTTGTATCGGTACTTGAAGTATGGTTTCTACTGCATGCATATTGCTTTCACACCATTGTAAAGTCAAAAATTGTAAAGTTGAACCATGGTAAGTCACAGACCATCTGTATCTATTTTTTAATGGAATCATATAAATATGCAATTCTGCATTCTGCTTTTTTTACTCAATATTTTAATAAACTTCTGCTCTATGATTGAAACTTTTTGAGAAGTGATTTAAATGGTTACCGAGTATTTCATTTCATTATAATCATATTCAAATAATTTCTAATACTCACTATTATATATAACACTATACAAAAGTATTTTTTGTACCTCTGATTATTTTTAGAATAGTCTTAAAATGGAACTACTAGACCAAACAGCATAAGCTTGTGTAAGGCTCTTAGTGAATATCATCACTTTCTTTTTCTCCTGTGATTTCATACCAATTTTTACTCCTGTCAGTTGTATGTGAGAGTGTCTATCTCATTATCTTACTTTAATTGAATATCAAAAGATCAGGGGCTTCCTAGAGAGAGGGAAAAAGTTTATTCACAAGATATTATGTAAATGATGGAAATCTTAGGTGTCATTGTTGATAGTAGCTTCCAATGCTTCTGAAAGTAGTTGTGCAGTTTGTCCACTGAACAGAAGCACCTAACTAAGGTGGCTAGGGGAGGCTAAAATCAGCTCATGTTCTGTTTTCCAAATTTAGACTATAGTCTAAATTTAAATTAGATTTGTCTGATTCTAAACCAACAATGTTATATTGCCAATGATAGATTTTTAGTTAAGTGTTCCTCAAGTTTCCCCATTAGATTTTATAGCCAGGTAAAATAATCATGATTTATCAGTCACTAAGAAAAAATACAAAATATAATTGCTTGAAAACCTTTGTACTCTGACTTGGAATGAAAATCTCTACTTTGATTACCCAATGAAAACTTGTTTGTGTAATATGAAGAGAAACAGTTATAAAAAATGTATAAAATTAGATAATCTTGGAAAAGAATATTGCTATTTTCTGCCTATTGCATTTCATGATGAAACCACTTACAGAATAGTATTTGTTCATACCCCTCAGAGAATATTATAATTGTATTAATTTTAGTAAAGAGGTATGGGAGAGAGGATTGTGGACAACATAGTGACAAGGTAGGAAAATAATTTAATGTCTTGCTAACCCTTTTTTGAGGATACCTGTACTGGATTATTGCGATAATAATTTTTTTTTTTTTTTTTGACAGAGTATCACTGCATCACCCAGGCTGGAGCACAGTGGTGCAACCTCGGCTCACTGCAAGCTCTGCCTCCTGGGTTCGAGTGATTCATGTGCCTCAGCCTTCCAAGTAGCTGGAATTACAGGTATGCACCCCAACGCCTGGCTAATTTTTGTATTTTTAGAAGAGATGAGGGTTTACCATGTTGGTCAGGCTGGTCTCGAACTCCTAACCTGAAGTGATCTGCCTGCCTCGGCCTCCCAAAGTGCTGGGATTACAGGCGTGAGCCACCACGCCCGGCCTATTGCTATAATCTTTAAGAAAACTAGTGACAACAAGAGTTGTTCATTACAAGGAGATAATTTGGCAGGGTCTACCATGCCTATCTTGTAATTTCCATTAAATCTTGGTTCTGGCTTTTGCTCCACTCAAGAGGGAATGCCTTCCCTACTTAGAGGGAAGCAAGACCCACAGCAGAATATCATATTTCCTCACTTGTTATTTCTCTTTCATTAGCTCCATTCTACTCAGTGAAGTGTGACTCAGGAGGTCAGGTTGCTTCTGGCTAAATACTATATTCATTGATATTTGACCCTTGGGAAAGAGGGAGGTTATCCATAGAAGTTCCTCCACATCTAACAAGATCTGGTTATATATATTTTTCCTGCTCCCCTCAGCAATAATAATGTCCACTTTTTGGAGGCTCCAAATAATTCTGAAGTAATTATTTTGTGAAAGGTAGAAATCATTGAAATTTTACTTACTAATAGAAAATTAAATATAGAAGAGATACTAGTTATGGCTTGAAAGAAAAAAGCATGGTTATTTTATTTGCTTTAATTAGTTCAGGGAAGATGTTTGTGAATGTGTTGAATTCTGTGTTTGGACTTCTCGTGAGTATTATGTTTTGGATAAACATGTTAATGAAAAATGCAGTCAAAAAAAGACAAAAAAAATCCAATTAAGAGTGATATCACCAAGATAGGGGAGTAGAAGATACCAGCTTTAATCCACCAACTCCTCCTAACAAAAACAAATATGGGCAGTTATTCCCAAACCAAAAGAGCCCAGGGAGGGCTTGAGAGGCCATTAAATAATCTGCAGCAAAATGGTGGGACCAAAAAACCCCCAGAAAATATCCACATAGGAAGGATCAGTGGTGATTCTGGAATACTGAGATGCCAGAAGACGGCTAGGATCAAAGAACAAAGGTGGAGGCTGTCAGCCATGCAGTGGGAGCCACTGTGGTCCCTGGGGGCCTGTTCCACAGAAAACATCAGGATCTTTTGCTACTTCGGTAACCAACAGCTATTCCCACTGGGGGTCCCCAAAGATGGCACTGTGGCTGCACACCTCTCCCTTACCCAAGAAGTTGCTACTGTTGAGGTACTTTGAAAAAAACCCACTACTTCTTCCAATCCTATGTGTCCCCCAACTGTGGAGCAGTGGCTGCTCTATGAGTGCCCACGCTCTGGACCCAGGCTGTATGGTTTCATTGGGCCTATCCATATCTCAGACACTGAAGCCATCACCAGAGTAAGCTAGTTCACATTCTGGGTCCTGAAGCCAAACCCTCAATGGGCATGCCCATGTTTCAGGTGCTAGCTGAGCAGCTACAGAAAGGTAGACTCAACCCTAACCCCAAAGCTGCTTTAACTCTGTGCACACCTGTCTTCCCATTCCCAACTTCTCTGACTGCTTCACAAATCTTCATGCCTCACATTCTATTACCAACATAACAGAAGAGGTGTCTGTGCTTCAGGCACTAGTGCCATTACCACTCCAGATCCTAGAGCTGTAGTCCCTCCATGCACGCTCAAGCTTCTGGGTTCAGCTCTGTGGCCATTCCATGGGCACCACTCATCTGATGCTGGCGCCACTGTCACTCCAAGCAAGCCCATGAGCCAGACGCAGTGCCAAGAGGGTCTTCAGACACAGTTTCCCCAGTGGTAAAAAAGAGTGGGAGGATCTTAGTAGCCATTGCCACTGAAGACTTCAATAACCCTCACTACCACTGTGGAAATCCACAGCCTTGACCACTGAGGACACCTGCAGTCTTCATCAACACTCTCCCTAGCTGATAGAGCTGCACAGAGACTACACAACTGGCATATTCATTGGTATACCCCAGTGAGCAAGTGCCCTCATACCCTTCAAAAATATTTCCAAAGTAAAACTAGCCTGTAATGTCTGCAATAGGTGACTGCTCCACCAAATACATGGACATCAGTGTAAGACAACAAGAAACATGACAAACCAAGGAGACATAAAACCACCAAAAGAACACAATAATCTCACAGTAGCTGGCCCCAAAAAAAACAGATATATAAACTGCTTGACAGTTGTTCCCCCCCCCACCCCCGCCCAGATGGAGTTTCATTCTTGTTGCCCAGGCTGGAGTACAATGTCACGATTTTGGCTCATTGCAACCTCCGCCTCCTGGGTTCAAGTGATTCTCCTGCCTCAGCCACCCAAGTAGCTGGGATTACATGTACCCGCCACCATGCCTGGTTAATTGTTTTTTGTATTTTTAGTAGAGATGGCGTTTCATCATGTTGGCCAGGCTGGTCTCGAACTCCTGACCTCAGATGATCCACCCGCCTCAGCCTCCCAAAGTGCTGGGATTACAGGTGTGAGCCATGGTGCCTGGCCAATAATTTAAAATAAATGTCTTAAGGGAGCTCAGTTAACTTCAAGAAAATATAGAAGAACAATGGAATGATATCAGAAAAATAAAAAATGACAAAAGAAGAAATTTAACAGACAGATTAGAATTACTTTAAAAAAAATCCAGAAATTCTGGAGCGGAAATCTACAATAAACGAAGTTTAAAATGCAATAGAGAGCATCAACAGGAAAATTGAACAAGTTGAAGAAATCTGTGAACTCAGAAACATGTTATTTAAAAAAATTACCAGAGGACAAAAAGAATGAAAAGAATTAAAGCTTACTGGATGTATAGGACAGCATCAAAAGAGCAAATATTTAGTTAAAGATATTAAAGAAGTCAAAGAGAAAGACAAAGGGGTTAGAAGGCTTATCTAAAAATATAATAGCTGAAAACTTTCCAAATCTGGGGAAAGATAATATCCATGTACCAGAAGATCACAGATTTCCAATCATGTTCAAACAAGATGACACCAAGACACATTATAATCAAACTCAAAAATCAAAGATAGAAGATAAGCAAGTCACATATAACAGAATTTCACCAACGCTAGCAGCATATTTCTCGGAAGAAACCTTATAGATCTGGATAAAGTGAAATGATATAGTCAAAGTACTGAAGGATATATTCAAAAACTGCAAACCAAGAACACTGTACCTAGCAAAACTGTCCTTCAAAAATGAAGGAATGACAAAGACTTTCCCAAACAAAAGGTGAGGAAGTTTATCACTGTCAGACCTACCTTAAAACAAATGCTAAAGGGACCTCTTTAAACTGAAAGAAAAAGATGCTAATTAGTAACACAAACACATACGAAGCTATAAAACTTACTGCAAAAACTAAGTACACAGAAAGTTTACTACTGAAATGGTGTGTAAATCAATGATACATATTCAGTATGAAGGTTAACAGACAAAACTATTAAAAATAATAGCTACAATAGGTTGCAGGATATACAAAAGAAAAAATTGTAAATTGGGACATCAAAAACAATATTTGAGAGATGGAGTAAAAGTGTAGGGTTATTTTATGTGATCAAGGTTAAATTGTTATCAGTTTTGAATATCCCATTATAACTTTAAATGTTTTATGTAAGCCTCATGGTAACCACAAAAAAATTGATAGTACATATACAAAAGATAAAAAGTAAGGAATCAGGCTGGACACAGTGGCTCACACTTGTAATCCCAGCACTTTGGAAGGCCTAGGAGTGTAGATCACAAGGTCAGGAGTTCCAGACCAGCCTTTCCAGTATGGCGAAACCCTGTCTCTACTTAAAAGTACAGAAATTAGCCGGACGTGGTGGCACGCACCTGTGGTCCCAGCTACTCGGAGGCTGAGGCAGGAGAATCACTTGAACCCAGGAGGTGGAGGTTGCAGTGAGCCGAGATCACATCACTGCACTCCAGCCTGGGCAACAGAGTGAGACTCCATCTCAAAAAAAAAAAAAAGAAAAAAAGTAAGGAATCAGCCAGGTGGCCAGGCATGGTGGCTCATGCCTGTAATCCCAGCAGCACTTTGGGAGGCCAAGCTGGGTGGATCACCTGAGGTCAGGAGTTTGAGACTAGCCTGGCCAACATGGTGAAATCCCATCTCTACTAAAAAAATACAAAAATTAGCTGGGCATGGTGGTGCATACCTGTAATTCCAGCTACATGGGAGGCTGAGGCAGGAGAATCACTTGAATCTGGGAGGCGGAGGTTGCAGTGAGCCAAAATTGTGCCATTGCCCTCCAGCCTGGGTAACATAAGTGAAACTCCCTCTTAAAGGAATCAAAGCTTACCAATAAAGAAAATTATCTAATCCCAAAGGAAGGCAGCAAGAGAGAATGAAAGAAATGTTCTACAGAACAACCACAAAATAGTTAACAAAATGGCAGTAGTAAGTCCTTACTTATCAATAATTATCTTGAATGTAAATGGATTTTATTATCCAATCAAAAGACACAGTGGCTGAATGGATAAAAAACAAGACCCAACTGTATCCTGCCTATAAAAGGTTCAGGTCACCTTTAAGAACACAGATAAATTGAAAGTGAATGGATGAAAATATTCCATGCAAATGGAAAACAAAGGAAAGCAGAGATAGTGATAGTTACATCAGATAAAGTAGAGTATAAGTCAAAACTATAAAATGATAGAAGGGTCATATAATGATAAAGGAGTCAACTCATCAAGAAGATACAATTGTAAATATGCATGCACCCAACTTCAGAGCACCTAAATATATAAAGCAAATATTAATAGATCTGAAGATAATAAGAGACTGACACAGTAATGATAGAGGACTTAAATACTCCACTTTCAACAATGAACAGATCGTCCAGACTGAAAATTAATAGGGAAACATTAGACTTGAACTACACTTTAGACCAAATGAATGTAACAGACATATGAAGAACATTTCACCCAACAGCAACAGAATACACATTCTTAAGCACATGTGGAACATTGTCCAGGATAAATCACATGTTAAGACATAAAACAAGTCTTAATAAAATTAAGAAGATTGAAATCATATCAAGTATGTTTTCTAGGCACAATGGTATAAAACTAGAAATCCGTATGAGAAAGAATTTTGGAAAATTCACACGTGGAAATTAAACAGCATGTTCCTAAACAACTAATGGGACAAAGAGGAAGTTAAAAGAAAAACTGAAAGATCTCTTAAGACAACAAAAGTTAAAACACAACATATACAAACTTATGGAATGTAGCAAAAGTAGTTCTAAAACAGAAGTTTGTAGTAATAAATGCCTACATCAAAGAAGAAGAAAGATTACAGATAAACAACATAATGTTATACCTCAAGGAACTAGAAAAAGAAGATGGAGTAAGCCCAAAGTTAGTAACAGTAAGGAAATAATAAAGATTAGAGCAGCAATAAATGTAATGGAGACTAGACAAATAATAGAAAAGGTCAATGAAACTAACAGTTTTGTAAAAAGACAGATCTGAAAAACCTTTAACCAGGCTAGGAAAAAGGAGAGAAGACTCAAATCAGAAATTAGAGGGAGGACATGACAACTGATAACATGGAAATACAAAGGATCATAAGAAACTACTATATGATTTTATATCAACACATTGGATAACCTAGAAGAAATAGATACATTCCTAGACACTTACCACCTGCCAAGATTAAATCTGAAGATATAGAAAATGTGAACAGACTGATAACTTATAAGAGACTGAGTCAGTAATACAAAGTCCCCCTTCAAAGAAAAGCCCAGGACCCGATGGTTTCACAGCTGAATTCTAGCAAACATTTAAAGAAAACTAACATAAATCTTTCTCAAACTTTTCTAGAAAATTGAAGAGGAGGGAATACGTCCAAACTCATTTTGCAAGGATTACACTGGTACCAATGCCAGACAAGGACACCTAAGAAAATAAAATTATAGGCCAGTATCCCTGAAGAACACAGATGCAAAAATCCTTAACCAAATACTAGTAAACTGAATTCAGCAGCGCATTAAAATGATCATTCACCGTGATCGAGTGTGATTTATCCCATGGGATGCAAGGATAGTTCAACATATGCCAATCTATATATGTGATATACCCCATTAACAGAATGAAGGATAAAAACCACATGATGATCTCAATTGATGCAGAAAAGGCATTTGAAAAAATTTAACATTCTTTTGTGATTAAAAACTCTCAAAAAACTAGGTATAGAAGAAACGCGTCTCAACATAAAGACCATATATGACATACCCATCATTAAGCCTTTGTTACTCCTTTATTTCTGAAGGACAGTTTTGCTGGGTATAGTGTTCTTGGTTTATACTTTTTGAAGATATCCTTCAGTGCTTTGAATATATCATCCCTCTTTATCCTGGTCTGCAAGGTTTCTTCTGAGAAATATGCTGCCAGCCTTAATGAAGTTCTGTTATATGTGATTTGCTTATCTTGCTGCACTCAGAATCCTGTCTTTGATTATAAAGATAAAGAAAAGACAAGGATGTCCCACTTTCTACTTTTATTCAACATAGTACTAGAAGTCCTAGCCAGAGCAATTAGGCAAGAGAAAGAAAGAAAAGGCTTCAAAATTGGAAAGGAAGATGTTAAACTGTCTCAGTTTTTGGACAACATGTTCTTATATAGAGAGAACCCTAAAGACTCCACGAAAAATGTCAGAACTAATAAATGAATTTAATAAAGTTGCATGCTACAAAATCAACACAAAACTAAGAAAGAAATTAAGGTAACAATCCAATTTACAATAGCTACAAAAAATATAATACTGAGGAATAAATGTAAGCAAGGAAGTGAAACATTTGCTTCACTTTCGCTTACATTTGTAACAAATGTAAGAAAGAGAGTCCAGAAATAAATCCCTGTATTTATGGTCAATTAATTTTTGACAAGGATGCCAAGAATACACAATGGGGAAAGAACAGTCTCTTCAATAAATAGTATTGGCAAAACTGGATATTCACATGCAGAAGAATGAAACTAGACTCTTATCTCAAACCCTATACAAAAATCAACTCAAAATGGATTATAAAGACTTCAATGTGAGACCAGAAATGGTAAAGCTACTAACAACAACAACAAAAAACATAGGGGAAATGCTCCATGATATTGGTCTGGGCAACGATTTTTTAAATACGATGCCAAAGCACAGGCAACAAAACCAAAAATAGACAAGTAGGATTACATCAAACTGAAAAGCTTCTGCAAAGTAAAGGAAACAGAGTGAAGAAACAACCTAGAGAATGGAAGAATATATTTGTAAACAAGAACCTCAGAAGGGTTTAATAGCCAAAACATGTAAGGAAGTGAAACAACTCAATAGTAAGAAAACAACCCAATTAAAACATGGGCAAAGGGGACCTAAATAGAAATTTCTCAAAAGAAGATACACAAATGGCCAACAGGTCTATGAAAAAGATCCCAACATCTCTAATAATTGGGGAAACACAAATCAAAAGCACAATGAGATATTACTCCACACCTCTCAGAATGGCTATTCGAAAAGACAAGATAAATACTGGCAAGAATATGGAGAAAAGGGAACTGTTGTATACTGTTGGTGGGAATGTAAATTTGTAGAGCTATTTTGGAAAACAATGTGGAGGTTCCTCACAAAAGTAAAAATAGATTACTATATGATCCATACTACTGGGTACGTATCCAAAGGAATTGAAATCACTGTCAGATATCTGCACTCTCATGTTTGCCGCAACATTATGCACAATAGCAAGATATGGAACCAACCTTAGTGTTCATTGACAGATGAACAAATACAGAAAATGTGTTATATATACACAATTAAATACTATTCAACTTTAAAAAAGAGAGAAATCCTGTCATTTACAGCAACATGGGTAAACCAAGAGGACATTATGCTAAGTGAAATAAGCCAGGTGCAGAAAGACAAATATTACATGGTTTCACTTATATGTAGAGTGTAAAAGGTTGAACTTATAGAAAGAGAGTACAATGATGGTTACACGAGGCTGGAGGTTGGGGGATTGGGAAGATTTAGTGAAAGGACACAAAATTTCAGGAGGAATAATTTAAAGAGATCTATTGTACATTACAGTGACTAGAGTTAGTAATAATATATTACATATTGAAAATTGCTAAAAGATTTTGTGTTCTCACCACAAAAAAAAATGTGAAACAATGCATGTGTTTAATAGCTTGAATTTATCCATTCCACAGTTGTATACATATATAAAAACGTTGTGTTGTACACCATAAATATACATAACTTGTTAATTTAAAAAATCCTTTGAACATTTTGTGTGGATCCCTGGTGGAAAGTAGAACTTGGATATAATATAAACTCAGCAACTTTTTAGTATGTGATATATGTCTTGAGATACTAGATTGATATATTTAAGAATTTGGAGCTTCCAATGTAGAGTAAATGAAAGTTGGCTTAAAGTACGATAAATATATATATATACACACACACACACATATGCATGCACACACATTAAAAAAATTTTTTTTTAGGACAGAATCTCACTCTGTTACACAGGCAAACACAGCTCACTGCACCTCAATCTCTTAGGCTCAAGTTATCCTCCTGTCTCAGCCTCTCAAGTAGCTGGGACTATAGGCATGCGCCAACATGCCTAGCTAGTTTTAAAATTTTTTGTAGTGACAGGGTCTCGTTATGTTGTTCAGGCTGATCTTGAACTCCTGGGCTCATGTGATTCTCCTGCCTTGACCTTTATGGACACGAGCCACTGCGTCCATCTCAGCTCACTGCGACCTCTGCCTCCCGAGTTCAAGCGATTCTCCTGCCTCAGCCTCTTGAGTAGCTGGGATTACAGGTACCCACCAACACGCCTGGCTAATTTTTGTATTTTTAGTAGAGGTGAGGATTTACCATGTTGGCCAGGCTGGCCTCGAACTCCTGACCTTAGGTGATCCACCCACCTTGGCCTCCCAAAATGCTAGGATTACAGGCATGAGCCACCACGCCCAGCCGTAGTGCAATACTTTTAAAGGACATTCATTATTTGGATCTCATGTAACCAGGGCTTATACTTTCATTGATTTATACATAAGTTTTAGATAATTTATAAAAGTAAGCAAATTTGGAAATCTTAGTGATTACTCTTTTTTTAATTTCCATTTTTATTTTAGATTCTGGGGTTACATGGGTAGGTTTGTTACAAGGGTATATTGTGTGATGCTGAGGTTTTGGGCTTCTATTCATCCTGTCACCTACATAGTGAACATAGTACCCAATAGAAGTTTTATATCCCTGTCTTCCTCCCTCCTTCCTTTCAGAGTCCCCAGTGTCTGTTGTTCCCTTCTGTGTCCACGTGCACTCAGTGATTAGCTCCCACTTATAAGTGAGAACATAGGGTATTTGGTTTTTGTTTCTGTGTTAATTTGCTTAGGATAATGGCCTCCAGCTGCAGGAACATGATGTCCTTCTTTTCTATGGCTGCATAATATTCCATGGTGTATATGTACCACATTTTCTTTATCTCACCCACTGTTCATGGGCACCTAGGCTGATTACATGCTTTTGTTATTGTGAATAGTGCTGCAATGAACATACAAGTGCATGTGTCTTTTTGGTAGAACAATTTATTTTTTGGGGGGCATATACCCAGTAATGGGATTGCTGGGTGGAATGCAATGGTAGTTCTATTTTTAGTTCTTTGAGAAATCTCCAAACTGCTTTTCACAGTGGCTCAACTATTTTGCCACTTTTAATAGCAAAAACCACAATTACTTTTGCACCATCCTAATAGTTTACATGCCTACCAGTAGTGTGTAAGCATTCCCTTTTCTCCACAGCCTTGCCAACATCCGTTATTTTTTGACGTTTTAATAATAGCCATTCTAACTGGTGTGAGATGGTATCTCGTTGTGGTTTTGATTTGTCTTTCTTTGATTATTAGTGATGTTGTGCATTTTTTCATGTTTGTTGGCTGCTTGTATGTCTTTTGAGAAGTGCCTGTCCATGTTCTTTGTCTACTTTTTAATGTGGTGGTTTGTTTTTTGCTTGTTGATGTAAGTTTTTTATAGAGTCTGGATATTAGGCCTTTATTGGATTCAGAGTTTGCCAATATTTTCTCCCATTCTTTAGGTTGTCTGTTTACTCTGTTGATAGTTTCCTTTGCTGTGCAGAAGCTCTTTAGTTTAATTAGGCACCATTTGCCAATTTTTGTTTTTGTTGCAATTGCTTTTGAGGACTTAGTCATAAATTTTTTGCCAAGGCCGATGCCCAGAAGGATATTTTTAGGTTTTCTGCTAAGATTTTTAAGGTTTCAGTCTTACATTTAAATCTTTTATCTTTTTGTATATGGTAAAAGAAAGGAGTCCAGTTTTATTCTTCTGCATATGGTTAACCAGATTTTTCAGTACCATTTATTGAATTAGGGAGTCTTTTCCGCATTGCTTGTTATTGTCAACTTTGTCAAAGATCAGTTGGTTGCAGGCATGTGGTTTTATTTCTGGGGTTTCTATTCTGTTCCATTGGTCTATGTGTCTATTTTTGTACTAGTACTATGTGTTTTTGGTTATATCATCTTCAAACTGTAGTATGAAGTCAGGTAATGTGATGCCTCCGGCTTTGTTCTTTTTGCTTAAGGTTGCTGTGGTTATTTGGCCTCTTTTATTTGGTTTCATATGAATTAGAATAGTTTTTCAGAATTCTGTGAAAACTGATGTTGATCATTTGATAGGAATAGTGTTGAATTTGTAGATTGCTTTTAACACTATGGGCATTTTAGCAATGCTGATTCTTCCAATCCACGAATATGGAATATTTTTCTGTTTGTGTTCTATGATTTATTTCATCAGTATTTTGTAGTTCTCCATATAGAGATCTTTCACCTCCAAGGTTAGGTGTATTCCTAGGTTTTGTGTGTGTGTGTGTGTGTGTGTGGCTACAATAGGTGGGATTACATTCTTGATTTGGTCCTTGGCTTGAATGTTATTGGTGTATAGAAGTGCTACTGGGGTTTGAATGTTGATTTTAATATCCTGAAACTTTACTGAAGTTGTTAATCAGGTCTAGGAGTCTTTTGGTGGAGTCTTTAGGATTTTTCTAGGTATAGAATTATATTGTCAGTGAAGAGAGATAATTTGATTTCCTCTTTTCCTATTTTAATACCTTTTTTTTTCTTTCTCTTGCTTGAGTGCTCTGGCTATGACTTCCAGTACTATGTTGAATAGGAGTGGTGAGAGTGGGAATCCTTGTTTTATTCCACTTTTCAAGGGGAATGCTTCCAGCTTTTGCCCATTCAGTATGATGTTGGCTATAGATTTGTCACAGATGCCTTTATTATTTTGAGGTATTGTCCCATGAGATCTAGTTTCTTGAGGTTTGTTTTTTCTACTCATGAAAGGATTGGATTTTATTGAAATATTTCTGTATCTATTGAGACGATCATGTGAGTTTGTTTTAATTTTGTTTGTGTGGTGAATCACGTTTGTTGATTTGTGTATTGTGAACCAACCTTACATCCCAAGAATAAAGCCCACTTGATCATGGTGAATTAACTTTTCAATGCACTGCCAGATTTGGTTTGCTAGTATTTTATTGAGGATTTTTGCATCTATGTTCATCAGGTTTAATTGGCCTTTGGTTTTCTTTTTTCCTTGTGTCCTTGCCAGATTTTGGTATTAGGATGATACTGGTTTTGTAAAATGAGTTAGGGAAGAGTTCCTTCTCCTCAGTTTTTTGAAATAGTTTCAGTAGGATTGGTACTAGCTCTTTTTACGTCTGCTAGAATTCAGCTGTGAATCCATCTGGTCCACAGCTTTTTTTGGTTTGTGGATTTTTTTTTTTTTTTCAAATTACTGATTCAATTTTGGAACTTGTTATTGGACTGTTTAGGGTTTCAATTTCTTCCTGTCAATCTTGGGAAGTTATGTGTTTCCAGGAATTTATCCATTTCCTCTAGATTTTCTAATTTGTATGCATAGATGTGTTTATAGTAGTCTCTGAGGATCTTTTGTATTTCTGTTGAATCGGTTATAATGCCACCTTTGTCATTTCTGATTGTGTTTATTTGAATCTTCTCACTTTTTTCTTTGTTAATCTGGTTTGCAGTCTATTGGTCTTGTTTATCTTATCAAAGAACCCACTTTTTGTTTTGTTGATTCTTTCTGTGTTTTTTGGGTCTCAATTCTGTTTAGTTCTACTCTGATTTTAATTATTTCTTTTCTTCTGCTTACTTTGGAATTAGTTTGTTCTTGTTTTTCTAGTCCCTTTAAGTGGTAGAGTATTAATCTGAGATCTTTCTAACCTCTTGATGTAAGTATTTAGTACAATAAACTTCCCTCTTAACACTGCTTTGTTGCATCCCAGAGATTTTGTCATGCTGTGTCTCCATTATCATTTGTTTCAAATATTGATTTCTGCATTAATTTTACTGTTTACCCAAAAGCCATTCAGGAGCAAGTTATTTAGTTTCCATGTCACTGTGTGGTTTTGAGAGTTCCTCTTGGTATTGATTTCTATTTCCATTCCACTGAGGTCTGAGAATATGCTTGGTATGATTTCAATTTTTTTGAATTTGTTGAGACTTGCCTAATGGCTGAGAATGTGATAGATTTTAGAGTATGTACCATGTGCAGATGATAAGATACATATCCTGTGGTTATTAGGTGGAGTATTCTGTAGATGTCTATTAGAACCAATTGGCCAAGGGCCAAATTTAAGTCCAGAATTTTTTTGTTAGTTTTCTGCCTTGATAATCTAATACCGTCAATGGGGTGTTGAAGTCTTCCAGTATTATTGTGTAGCTATGTCAAAAATGGATTATTCTTATCAGTTGACATATCCTGACAACGTTTCTAGCACTTTAAGATTATTATTTATTGACATTATGATATCTTCTGGGGGTTTATTTTAATATTTAGTTTAACGAATAAGATAAAGTGGCTGTGATGAAGGTCTGGAACGGCATCTGCCTAAAAGGCAAATATAGTGATTACTCTTTACATATAACCTGAAATCTAGAACAATATAGCATCTGAGGATAAAATAATTTAAATTGTAGTTGCATAAGGTTTGCATCCTGATGTATCTGAAACGTGTTCCATATTACCTTGGCTTTCAATTTCTCTAATTTTTCTATTTGATTAGAAGTTATTCATTTTGGGGGCAATGATGAAATTCCAATTTGAACTGTCTCATATCTTTTAATCAGAATTTTCCCAAAGCACAAAAGTGAAAATGTAGAAGTTGCTGTGTTTCATTAGTTTCATTCTTTTGAATGTTGCTACACTGAAAGCGCTGTGTGAAATTATTAGAAGACAAGTTTTCAAATGGTTGTAAAAGAAGATGCATATATGGGGACTCACTCAAAGGGCATTATTTAAAAAAGAAATTTCCAGCCACCCAGATCTCAGGGTAGCTATGTCCATTCAAGGATAGAGAATCCACCATCTGTATGATTATTTTTACGTCTGAACTTTTTTATACACCAGAGAGACTCAAAACTTTCAGGGTCATTTGCTCAGCATGTAGTGGAATGTCCTGCGCAATAGATTCCAATTAATATGACCATGTTCAATGGCCCTTTACCACCAATGATATATAACTGCTTTCCACTTGGCTTTATATGGCACTTCTTTGTTACAGCTGCAACCAGGTCTATCGCCGCTTTGATAAAAATTTCAGTTACCCCAGGGAGAAGCTTTCAACTTTATTAAGTATTGAAGTCTGTACATTTGTTCTTCTTTGGAAGAGCAGATCAAAAGCACGCTTTCTAAGTAAGTAATCTGATAAATTAGGATAGCATTTGCAGACTTGGGCAATATGTTTTTCCGTAATTGAAACCTGAGAACCTGTGTCAACTGACTATACTATTACAAACTTCTTAGCATTTAACAAGAGTTTCTTTTATTTTTTGAAAGTAAATAGAATTCCTTGATTCAATTTAACCAATTCTTTAGCATGCTGTTTCCTTTTTGTTGTGGTTAGGAAAACCTCAGTGTAGGTTTAGAGATAGAAAACTGACAATCAAGAAAAAAAAAAAGCAATTAGATGATCAAGTTGTGATATAGACAAAAAGCCCATGTTGTCTTATCTCTGGCATTAATTTACTGTAAAAACTTGAGCAAGCCACTTAATTTTTCTGGGCCACAGTTTCCTCATCTTTGAAAAGGGATGATTGGCTAAATTATGTGTAAGACTTCTGCTGATTCTGAAATTCTCTGATTCTAAGTCTTAGGCAGAATGAGGCTAGACACAGAATACCTTATATTTGCATGTGGCCATTTTTACTTTGCATCTCCTGCCTGCTTCAATTCCAGGTTTGGTTTGGCAGTGGAATAATATGGTGCTATTTTGTCTTTGGGTAGGAATGAGATATATCTGGATCACTGGTTAAAACCAGAATAGTAATACCTTCACAAAGGAGACTAGACGGTTGTATTTCTCCCACAGTCCCAAGCTACTAGAATGTTGAAAAGACACCAGATTTATCTTGGGAAAATTGGCCCTTCTTCGCGTACATTTACAATACAAATACAAATAAATTCAGATTTCTCCATAGCTGATGGGACAAATTTTGCCTTCTGTGTTAGTCTGAATCTGAGGGTTACCCCTGTTATTAGCATTTTCAAAGATTTAGATTGCGACCTTTGAATTCTAATTCATGGGATTTGGATGCTTAAAAAGGATAACTTGGGCTGGGCATGGTGGCTCACTCTAATCCCAGCACTTTGGAAGGCCGAGGCAGGCGGATCTTTTAGGTCAGTTGTTCATGACCAGCCTGGCCAACGTGGTGAAATCCCGTCTCTACTAAAAATATAAAAATGAGCCAGGTGTGGTGGCAGGCGCCTGTAATCCCAGCTACTAGGGGAGGCTGATGCAGGAGAATGGCTTGAACTCGGGAAGCGGAGGTTGCAGTGAGCCGAGATCATGCCACTGTACTCCAGCCTGGGTGACAGAGTGACTCCATCTCAAACAAAAAAAAGAAAGGATAACCTGAATCAAAATGTACATCACATGTTGCCAAAGAGTAAATATAATTTCTTACAGTATTTTGTCAATGGATGCTTACAATATAAACACTCCATGTAGACATCCTCAAAGTGTTTTAGCATTAAAAAGTTGGAAACTATTTTGTAGACCAATTCTTTCTAAATTTTAAGTTCTGATGATTGGGGATCAAGTTGGGGCTATGTTTTTCAGAATCGTAAAAAGCCTAAATACTAATAATACAGTTGTGATATTAGTAGAAACTTTTCCTGGGAGGTAGGGATTTAAGAGCCAAGTTTCTCATCTCAGATCCTCAGCAATTTATTTCTGATATTGGGCTATTCACTTGTTCTGTCTGTTACTGTTTTCTCATTTTTAACACTATATCAAACCTCTGTAAGAGGTTCGGTTCCTTTCCTGTCCTGTCCTGTCTAGTTCGGTCGTCCAGCCTGGAATGCAATGGAGCGATCTTGGCTCAGTGCAACCTCTGCCTCCCGGGTTCAAGCAATTCTCCTGCCTCAGCCTACTGAGTAGCTGGGATTACAGGCACCCGCCACCACACCTGGCTAATTTTTGTATTTTTAGTAGAGACAGAGTTTCACCATGTTGGCCAGGCTGGGCTCGAACTCCTGACCTCGTGATGTGCCCGCCTTGGCCTCCCAAAGTGCTGGGATTATAGGCGAGAGCCACCACGCCCACCCAAGAGCTAGTTTCTTAAAGGTTAATCGTACTGTAGAACCTTAAACTATATAAATAAATTTTATGTATGTAGTTGTGTTTAAAATCCTCTTGTTTTGAACTTAGAATGGGTTTTTTACTCATGCATGATTTTGTAACATCATTCAATGATAAAAATATTAGTTCACTGACTTATTCAGAATTTCTGAATCGACCCATTTCCTTATACAATATCAACAATTATTTTGTTAATATCACCACTAATCTCATCAGAAAAGCTTGTAAGTGTCGAAAAACTATCAAGTTCATAGCAGTAGATTCAAGATTTCTAAAATTTTAATTTTCTCTTGAAAGCTCACATTTTGATCATAGGCAATAAATACCATCTGTTGTTTTTCTTGAAGTGACAGGCTTACTTTGTCCATTAAAATTAAAGTCTGCCAAATAATCTGAAAATTCATTATTTGTCTGTCTGTCTTTTTTTTTTTCAAGTAAAAATGATGTTTTATGAAAATGTATGCTGGTTCCATTTGTAACTCAGTTGCATGAGTTTCTTTTCGTAGAGACAACTATCATATTTCAATATGTGGTAGAAACGCTTCATATGCACTTCCCATTTTGTAATACAGAATATTAATAAGATGTATACTCAAGGGTCTAGATTTAATAAAGTTAATCATTTTTATTGTTTTATAAAGGATATGATTAAGTGAAACTGACATTTTATTTTTATTGTGAGTGCATGATGGTGAAGAATGTGATAACTGCCAGTGTAGTTTGGTATCACAGCCTTGATTCTTTCTAAGGAACCTACAGTTTTACCTACCATTGCCTTAGCAACACTGGCAATTATCAGCATAATGAAGAAGAAAAATTACATCTTAGTTTTAAAAACTATCATAAAAACAGTTTTGGCCTTGCAGACTTCTTGAAATGGTCTTGGAGATCTCAGGAATATGTGAATTGCATTTTGAAAATCTCTGGACTAAGCCTGGCCAACATGGCATAACGCTGTCTCTACTAAAAATACAAAAATTAGCTAGGTGTGGTGGCGGGTGCCTGTAATCCCAGCTACTCAGGAGGCTGAGGCAGGAGCATTGCTTGAACCTGGGAGGCAGAGGTTGCAGTGAGCCAAGATTGTGCCACTAGACTCCAGCCTGGGAGTCCAGCCTGGGCACAGAGCAAGACTCTGTCAAAAAAAAAAAAAAAAAAAAAAAAAAGAAGCTGACTAGGGTTCAATATTGTTACAGTCTTGAATTTCCCCTTCTGTTTTCAGAAAAATGGGCCAGCTTCTTACTGCTCCATTTCCCATGAAGTTAAAACATCAAAAGTAAGAAACTATTAACACTGAGGCCCACTCGTTAAAAGCAGGGACCCGCTTCTTAATGACTAGATTGCCTTGTCTTGCTGACTGAGACAAAATTTAATAGCAGTAGGTGGGAACTTGAACTAATGTAGTCAATACCTGGTAAGCAGTACGTAGTTGCTTTCTTCTCACTATACTTGCCTCCTTTTCCAAAGTGAAATAATAATAAACAGACCTTTAAGAAAGTTTTGGATGGGGCTCGCTCCTGAGGGGCAGGTCGGGGATGGGGAGTAGGCGCCAGGGTCGGGGTGGCGGCGACGGCCTGGGCCTCGAGGTCGACGCCTGCTGCTGCAGCAGCAGAGGCTGAGGGACCCGCCGCAGCCCTGTCGCCCGAGAGGGAGGGCCCCGCTGCCATGGTGAAACCAGCCCAGAGAGGTTACAGGATTTTACCCCGGGTCTCCTGCCCAGCAAGCCAGCGCCGTGACCAGGTATGGGGGATGATGATGGCGGCTCTCACTCACTTGTGAAGGCTGGAACCCAGGGAACCTGCGGTGACCTAGGGATTCTCCAGACACCGCCGCAGCCCCACCACGACCAGCCGAGGCAGCCACAGCCACAGCAACAGCTCGGGCACATGAACGGAACTGCTGGACTCCAGGTTTCTTGCGGGGGTGCTGAGCGTGGCCTGAGGGACAGGCCCTGGGTCCCGGAATGCCCCTGCCCAAGCCCAGTGAGGCGGAGGGCGAGAGTGGGAATGCTGGGCAGGAGCCGTCCCCCCGGGCCAGGCACGGACGTCATCCTGGCAGCCTCAGGAAGCCCGGGAGGTTCTCCAAACTGGTCCTGCTCATGGCCTCCAACCAAAATGAGGATGGGGTGGGCTTCAAGCCCCAGGAAGTGCACTGCGTCTTGTCCCTGGAGATGGCCGGCCCCGCCACCCTCGCCAGCACCTTGCAGATCCTGCCAGCTGAGGAGCAGGGAGGGGCGGCCCAGCCAGCCCCCCAGATGCCTGAACAGAAGAGCAGCAAGCTGGATACAGCCCCTTCATTCCCTGGAGTTCCTGAGAACACCATTCGGGGGCCGCCTCCTGGTGCTGGAGTCCTTCCTGTACAAGCAGGAGAAGGCTGTCGGGGACAAGGTGTACTGGAAGTGCCGCCAGCATGCTGAGCTGGGCTGCCGGGGCCAGGTCATCACCCGAGGTCTGCGGGCCACAGTGATGTGGGGCCGCTGCTAAGCGCCCGATGAGCAAGGCCTGGAGCCCTGGAGCCAGAGGGAGAAGCTGCCCAGCCTGGCCCTGCCAGAGGTCTTGGGACATCCCCGGGGTCCTGAGGGCCCTTGAGGCCGAGTGGAGGAGCCGCTGGAGGGGGTGGGCCTGTGGCAGTGCCCCAAGGAGCCGGAGCCAGAGCCCACCCCTGGGCTGGTGCTGAGCAAGCCGGCCCGGAGAACGACAACGGACCCCCGAACCCTGTCGCTGTAGAGCCTGACGCCCAAGAAGTGCTCGATCCTGGGCCTGGGACAGGCCCGGCCTCTCGAGTTCCTAAGGACGTGCTACAGGGACAGCTTCCTGGTGCACGAGTCGTTCCTCTACAAGCGGGAGAAGGCCGTGGGGGAGAAGGTGTATTGGACCTGCCGGGACCACGCACTGCACAGCTGCCGGAGCCGGGACACCCAGGGACAGCGGGTGACCGTGATGCGTGGCCACTGCCACCCGCCCGACGTGGAGGGCCTGGAGGCCCGGCGGCAGCAGGAGAAGGCCATGGAGACGCTGCAGGCTGGGCAGGACGGCCTTGGGAGCCAAGTGGACACTCTCCTCCAAGGCGTGAACAGTCTTCTCTGCCTCAGGGGCCCCGGCCCCCTGACTCTCACCAGGCCCCGGCCCAGAAAGCAAGCGAAGGTCGAAGACCAGGAGCTGCCAACCCATCCCCAAGTCCTGGAAGGATCCCTGGACGAGGACCAGGACATGGATGCAGACCCCGGAAGCCCTGAGTTCCTGCGGACCCCGCTGGAGGGCAGCTTCCTGGTGTACGAGTCCTTCCTCTATAAGCAGGTGTATTGGACCTGCCGGGACCAGGCCCGCATGGGCTGCCGCAGCCATGCCATCACCCAGGGCCGGCGGGTCATGGTCATGCGCAGGTACTGCCGCCCACGGGACCTGGGTGGCCTGGAGGCCCTGCGGCAGCGGGAGCTCTTCTCCACCCTGGCGCA
Source organism: Pongo abelii (assembly GCF_028885655.2). Lineage (NCBI taxonomy): Eukaryota > Metazoa > Chordata > Mammalia > Primates > Hominidae > Pongo > Pongo abelii. Next base: position 190,838,570 of record NC_085928.1, on the reverse strand, counting down.
GTGGGACTGCCCAGAACCCCTCCGGCCCCTGGAGTTCTGAGGACTTCCTTGGGAGGCAGGTTCCTGGTGCCCGAGTCCTTCCTCTACGGGAAGGAGAAGGCGGCCGGGGAGAAGGTGTACTGGATGTGCCGGGATCAGGCTCGGCTGGGCTACCACAGCCGCGCCATCACCCAGGGCCAGCGGGTTATGGTCATGCGCAGCCGCTGCCACCAGCCCAACCTGGAGGGCCTAGAGGCCTTGAGGCAGCGGGAGAGGCTCCCCAGCATGGCCCAGCAGGAGGACCCAGAAAAGATTCAAGTTCAACTGTGCTTCAAGACGTGTTCTTCTGAAAGCCAGCCGATTTATGGGTAATTGTGTTAGTTATCTAATGGTGCGTCTCCAATTACAACAAAACGTAGTGGGCTTAAAACAACAACAACAAAAACAAAAAGAAACTTTTGGTACAGAGGTAAGGCCAGGTTTGCATCTGGCCTGACGCCAAAGCCCATGTACTTGGCCACTACTTTATACTGATCTCTGGGCTGCTACCTAGCTCTGAAAGTCAGTGATTCTGGAAGACAAATATCTTCCTAAAGTGGCAAATAAGGCTGTTGGTAGGATTTGTGGTGGAACTGCAAGGATTTCAGCAAATACAACATATAGTTTTTAACCGTATGGAATGTATACTGTGGCCTGGTAGTTAAAAGAGCAGGCTTTGAACATAAGCTGCTCAGAGCCCAAAACTATCATTTACCAGCTTTGTGATTTAGGGAAAGTTGCTTAACCTCTTTTGCTTCAGAGTACTCATTTGTAAGATGAAATGATGAGGGATAATGATAATAATGCTACCTATCGAGGCTTCAATTAGTAATGGTTTGGTAGGTAGTAGAGCACATGGTAAGCATTAGTAAATCTCAGCTTTTATAATTATCTGCTGTGCTAAACATATGATAGCCATGCAGTACAAATTGGCTATTATTTAACACACTTCCTCCTTCTTCTCATTACTGGTGCAAACACAATCATCACTTGTTATTCATTTATTTGTTCCTTTGTCTGTTCTACAGTGATCTACTGAACCTAGTATATAACAGTCACTGTGCCAGGCGATGACCCTGATCTAGTCCTACAGTTGGCAGCTCCAACATAGCTATTATTTCCATTTTACTCTAGTTACTAGGGAAGAAAAGTAGTACATTGGTTTTTCATAGGTTTCCTCAGATCATGCAGTTCATGTCGAGCATCCTACCATTTTCCTCTATTCATTTATCTCGGATTAAAGACAGGCGCTAATAATTGCATCTAAATCAAACACACATAGATAGGAAAGTAAGTGTCTCCCATTTTCTAATATTGTCGTAAAGGTTGTAAAAATTCAAGCCAAAAAACACTTTATATGGTATATATAATTTTTTTATAAAAGTTAAAACATAAGGTAATATCACATTGATAATTACAAATATATCCTTTGAGAGGAATATCTGTAATCCATTTTTCACCATGTGTGATGCACTTGGTGCTTGAAAATTCTTTAGGAACTGCATATATGCAGATGAAAATGAAGTTCTTTACTATATTATCCTTATCACACATTAATTTCTTGAGAATGTAAAGATTCCCTATGAGAACCCAAGAACATAAATGCTAACAATTTATTCACTAAAACTGAAACTAAGATTTGAAAATTTAAAGAAGATAATCTTTGAGTGCTAGGAAAAGCTAATCATTTTCCTTTAATAGCTCTTAAGCTTCATTCTTCCTGAAAATTTAAAGTCTTCCTAATCTTACCAAATAGTACAACATGTAAAAATCATACAGGTGTACAGCAAATGTGTCTTTAAAATTTTATGTCCTACAGATTTGAAAATTAAATCATATTTTAAATGTATTAAGAGAAATCCCATATAAAAGAAAGCTACGATGAATCATTTCAGTAAGGAATTCTATTGTTAGCCACAGGAAAATTCTCTCTAAATTATATTTTGAGTGTCTGGATTTGTGTATTTCATGTATTTTAAGGCAAGATATGTTAATAGTAGAAGCTATTACAAAAGCATTTCTTTTCTATTTATCAAGTTAGAATCATACCGTAAGTCATTCTAGTAAAGTATCCTGAAGGAAACAAACAAACAAAACAAACAAACAAAAAACAACTGTGAGTCATGAGCTGAGTTTGCTACCAGTAGTAGAATTAATTTTAGTATTTTAATTCTATTACTTTTCCTTGACCTCACACCATTCAATACCACTGGTCACTCCCTCTTTCTTGAATGTGCTCTTCTTTTGGCTTATGCTGACATTTGTTTCAACTGTTTCTCTCTTACCTCTTTGGCTGCTGCTTCTTCAGAGCCCTTTTCTGTCTTCTCCTTTTCTACCATTAGCTATCTCTACCTCTAGATATTAGAGCTATTTAGGTAACAATCCCAGGCTGTTCTGTTTTTACGCAGCTAGACTTCATGGATCCAAATCCTAGTTACAGGGCTTGAACTCACTACAGGCAGGCCTTAAACTCTGTGTGTCTCAGCTTCCTAAAATATAAAAGAGAATAATAATAGTCCCTACGTCATGGGATAATTGTGAGGATTAAGTGAATACATTTAAAGAATTTAGGCTGGGTGCAGTACCTAACACCTGTAATCCCAGCACTTTGGGAGGCCTAGATGAGTGGATCACTTGAGGTCAAGAGTTCAAGACCAGCCTGGTCAACATGGCGAAACCCATCTCTACTAAAAATGTTCAAAAATTAGCTGGGCGTGGTGGTGCCCGCCTGTAATCTCAGCTACTCAGGAGGCTGAGGCAGGAGAGAATCACTTGAACCTGGGAGGTGGAGGTTGCAGTGAGCTGAGATCGCGCCACTGCACTCTACCCTGGGCGACAGAATGAGACTCCATTTCAAAAAAAAAAAAAAAGGACTTTAGAACACTATATTTGGATTGTTTGTTTGTTTTTTTTGTTTGTTTGTTTTTTGAGATGGAGTCTCACTCTGTTGCCCAGGCTGGAGTGCAGTGGCACGACCTCGGCTCACTGCAGTCTCTGCCTCTGGGTTCAAGCGATCCTCCTGCCGCAGCCCCTCAAGTAGGTGGGATCACAGGTGGCTGCCACCATGCCCGGCTAATTTTTGTATTTTTAGTGGAGACGGGGTTTCACCGTGTTGGCCAGGCTGGTCTCGAACTTCTGACTTCAAATGATCCACCCACCCAGGCCTCCCAGAGTGCTGGGATTACAAGTATAAGCCACTGCGCCCGGCTGGTATTTTTAATTGTTTTTATTCTGTAGCATATTCGTTCTCTATGTAATGCACCAATTCCGATCCACATGCTGACAAATCCTAAATTTATATGTCTAGTCCAGGTCTCTCTGCTGAGGCTCAGACTGTATATATCTGACTACTAGTATCTTCACTTGGATGTCTCTCAGATACATCAAATTATGTTCAGAACTGAAAGTTAAATTATTAATCTTCCTCTTTCTAGATCTCTTCCCCACCTGCAAATTGGTCCTTCTCAAAATATTACAGAGTTAGTAAATGGCATCTCTATCCCCACAGTTCAAACAGAAACAGGACAGGCATTTAAACTTTAAAAAAAAACTTTTAATATAAAGAATTTATAATATATATAAAAATAGAGAGAATGCCTAGCTTCAACAATTAGCATGGCTAATCTTGTTTCATTTATGTTGCCACCCACTCCACCATGCCCCAAACTAGATTATTTGAAAGTGAATTCTAAACACCATACTATTTTATGCATATTTATTTGTACACGTATCTCTAAAACAATAAAGACTCTTAAAATATTTATGAAATTATTATAATTTATCACATAATTTTTTCTTTTTCTCACTGTCAATTTAAATAAGAATCCACACAAAGTCTGTAAATGGCAAACGTTGATATATATCTTAAATTTCTTTAATCATTCTCATTCTTATTCTTATTCCCCTCATCCCAAATATATTTGTTGAAGAAACATTTGCCTTGTAGTTTTCTTTTGTCCCCCGAATTTCCTGTAAATTGGTAGTTTGAGCTGAAGGCTTAACTTGGTTTTGTTCAGGTTTGCTTTTTTATAGGAATAGTTTATGGAAAGTGTTGGGTACTTTCATCAGGAAGCACAGAAAGTCAGATTGTCTCTCCTTTTTGTGATGTGAACAACTGTTGATGGTCATTGTTTAAAATAGATCCATTATATCATTAGTGGTTACAAAATGTTAATATTCTATTTTTTAATCAGTGTTTCATTTATTGGTTGAAATTCTTCTATAAAGATTAACTTCCCCTTACAACTTTTGGTTATCCAGCAGTACCTTTCATATAGGAAAGACAAAATATTCTTTTCCTTTATTCATCAGCTTTCAGTGTGATTAGTTCATTCTGTATCATCTTCCATGAGTGATCAATGAACTTTTTTTTTTTGAGATGGAGTCTCGCTGTGTTGCCCAGGCTGGAGTGCAGTGGTGTGATCTCGGCTCACTGCAACCTCTACCTACCGGGTTCAAGCAATTCTCCTACCTCAATCACCTGAGTAGCTGGGACTACAGGCGCACACCACCACACCTGGCTAATTTTTTGTATTTTTAAAGTAGAGACAGGGTTTCACCATGTTGGCCAGGCTGGTCTGGAACTCCTGGTTCAAGCAATCCGCCCTCCTCGGCCTCCCAACGTACTGGTATTACAAGAGGCTTCTTCAGTTTGGCTCCTGAGTCCTTTTAACAAATTTCAATTGTACTTAATAGCTTAATTTTTTCAATATTATAAGATATATCAAGATTATAATAGACATCTCCTGCTCTAGTAGAGAAATCATCCATTTCTCTAAGGTATTTAGTATTGGGAAATGATATTTAGAGACCATGGTCTGGGTTTTAGCAGTGCTCATTGTTGCTTCGTTGGTCATTGATTTTACACTTGTTCAGTGAACATAGCTAAGGAATACATAATTTTTGTTTATTAGTTTGTTTTGAGATGGAGTCTCACTCTGTCATCCAGGCTGGAGTGCAGTGGCATGATCTTGGCTCACTGCAAATTCTGCCTCCTGGGTTCATGCCATTCTCCTGCCTCAGCCTCCAGAGTAGCTGAGACTACAGGTGCCCGCTGCCATGCCAGGCTAATTTTTTGTATTTTTAGTAGAGACGGGGTTTCACCGTGTTAGCCAAGATGGTCTCGATCTCCTGACCTCATGATCCGCCTGCCTCAGCCTCCCAAAGTGCTGGGATTACAGGCTGAGCTACTGCGCCTAGCTGAATTACGTACATTTTTTTTAAAAGAGAAAATCTGATTTCATAATATTTTAATTTAGTTTAATTGTTGTTTAAATTTTTTTCCCACCAATTTTCATTTTAGGTTTAGAGGGTACATATGGAGGTTTGTTATATGGATAAATTGCATGTCATCAGGGTTTTGTGCACAGATTATTTCATCATCCAGGTAATAAGTATAGTACTCAATAGGTAGTTTTTCAGTTCTCACCCCCCTCCCACCCTCTGCCTTCAAGGAGGCCCTGGTGTCTATTGTTTACTTTTTCATGTCCATATGTATTCAGTGGTTAGCTCCTACTTATAAGTAAGAACATGTGATATTTGGATTTTCTGTTTCTGCATTGCTTCAATTAGGATAATGGCCTCATGCTCCATCCATGTTGCTGTAAAGGACATGACTTCATTCTTTTTTTATAGCTGTGTAGTATTCCATGGTATATATGTACCACATTTCCTCACCAGTTCACTGTTGATGGGCATCTAGGTTGATTTTATGTCTTTGCTATTGTGACTATTGCTTCAATAAACATACATGTGCATGCCTTTTGATAGAATGATTTACCTTCCCTTGGGTGTCTATCCAGTAATGGGATTGCTGGAACAAATGGTAATTCTGTTTTATGTTCTTTGAGAAATCTCCAAACTGCTTTCCACAGTGGTTGAACTTGTTCACATTCCCGTCAGCAGTATATGTGTTCCCTTTTCTCCACAACTTTGCCAGCATCTGTTGTTTTTGACTTCTTAATAATAGCCATTCTGACTGGTGTGGGATGGTATCTTATTGTGGGTTTTTTTTTTAATTTCTCTAGTGATTAGTGATGTTGAACATTTTTTATATGCTTATTATTGACATTGTGTATGTCTTCTTTTGAGAAATGTCTTCATATCCTTTGTCCATTTTTTTAATGGGGTCTTTTTTTTAAGGTGTGTACTTTTATTGCACTGGTCTCAAGTTAGGCAAGCCCAGGCTGCCTCCACCCTCCACCAACTCCCAGGGAGACCAAAAGCCTTCATACAGCTCAAGTTGGGAGACAGAAAAGGGGGGTCACAATGCCAGTCATTCAAAATAAAACAAAATTTAAAAAGTACTAGGGCAAAGATTTAAGAAATTATGCATTACATAATATACATGAAAGCTGTGCTGTCACCTCCCTGGACTTGGGAGAAGATTGGACCATTCTCCCTAGAGAGAAGTGTGGTGGCTTTTTGGAGGGCAAGAGACTTCCTGTAACAAAGCATCTCATGATATTTGGAATGACTATTAAAAAAAATAACAATATACAGTCAAAGTCCTCGGCCACACTGTAGAACTTTGAGCGATGCTGGCTCCAACCCATTGCTGACACTGTCATGGTCCAGTTTTTAAATCCTGAGTCAAGCCAAAAACAAAAACAAAAACAAACAAAAAACAAAAACAAATTAAGGCATGCCAATGTCTTCTCGTTTTCTGTGCCAGTTTGGTTTTTTTCAAGAAAGGGTGTAACAAAACTAAGGAAACTAAGCGACAGTCCTCCTAGAGGCATCTGCGGTGGACAATGGAGGGGTGGGACTTGTGGTACTGCTGCTTGCTGATCCACATCTGCTGGAAGCCTGGCAGCCAGGCCAGGATGGAGCCACTGGACCCACACACAGTATTTGTGCTCAGGAGGAGCAATGATCTTTATCTGCATTGTGCTGGGAGCCAGGGTGGTGATCTCCTTCTGCATCCTGTGGGGGATGCCAGGGTACACAGTGGTGCCACTGGACAGTACTGCGTTGGTGTAGAGGTCTTTGCAAATGTCCACGTCACACTTCTTGATGGAGTTGAAGGTAGTTTCGTTGATGCCACAGGATTTCATGCCCAGGAAAGAAGGCTGGAAGAGAGCCTTGAGGCAGAGGACCCACTTGTTGCTGATGGTGCTGACCTGGGCTTCAGGCAGCTTGCAGCTCTTCTCCAGGGAGGAGCTGGAGGCCACAGTTACCATCTCTCGCTGGAAGTCCAGGGTGAGGTAACACAGCTTCTCCTTGATGTCTCACGCTCTCTTCAGCGGTGGTGGTGAAGCTGTAGCTGCACTTCCCGGGGCTCTTCATGCAGTAGTCAGCCGGGTCCAGATGCAGGATGGCACCAGGGAGGGCATGCCCCTTGTAGATGGGCACAGTGTGGGTGACCCTGCCAGAGTCCATCACGATGCCAGTGGTACAGCCAGAGGCTTACAGGGAAAGCACGGCCTGAATGGCCACCTACATGGCTGGAGTATAGAAGGTCTCAAACATGATCTTGGTCATCCCACAGTTGGCTTTGGGGTTTAGGGGGGCCCCAGTCAGCAGCACAGGGTGCTCCTGAGGAGCCACATGCAGCTCGTTGAAGAAGGTGTGGTGCCAGATCTTCTCCATTGGTGACAATGCCATGCTCGATGGGGTATTTCAGGGTCAGGATGCTTCTCTTGCTCTGGGCCTCATTGTCCCCATAGGACTTCTTCTGACCCACGCCCATCATCACGCCCTGGTGCCATGGGTGCCTCACGATGGAGGGGCATCATCGCCTGCCAAGCTGGCCTTGCATATGCCAGAGCCATTGTCCATGACAAGCGTGGCGATATCATTATCCATTGTGAGCTGGCAGTGGGTGTGGACCCATGGCAGAGCGGCGAGGGCAAGACTCTGTGTTTATGGGGCAGATGCAGTCTCAGAGGTTAATGCAATCGTTCTTGGCTTGTTGATTTGTCTAAGTTCCTGATAGATTCTCAATATTAGACCTTTGTCAGAGGCATAGTTTGCAAATATTCTCTCCTATAAGTTGTCTGTTTACTTTATTGATAGTTTTATTTGCTGTGCAGAAGCTCTTTAGGTCCCATTTGTCAATTTTTGTTTTTGTTGCAATTGCTTTTGGAGTCTTCATCATGAAATCTTTGCTAGGGTCTATGTCCAGAATGGTATTTCCTACATTTCTTCTAGGGTTTTTATAGCTTTAGGTTTTACATTTAATTCTTTAATCCACCTTCAGTTGATTTTTGTATATGGTGAAAGGAAGGCCAGGCGCAGTGGCTCAGGCAGGGCATGGTGGCTCACACCCGTAATCCCAGCACTTTGGGAGGCTGAGGCAGGCAGATCACGAGGTCAGGAGATGGAGACCATCCTGGTTAACACAGTGAAACCCCGTCTCTACTAAAAATACAAAAACAAAAAAATTAGCTGGGTGTGGTGGCGGGCACCTGTAGTCCCAGCTACTCGGGAGGCTGAGGCAGGAGAATGGCGTGAACCCGGGAGGAGGAGCTTGCAGTGAGCCGAGATTGTGCCACTGCACTCTAGCCTAGCCTTGGCGACAGAGTGAGACTCCGTCTCAAAAAAAAAAAAAAAAAGGAAGTTTCATTGTTTTGCGTATGGCTAGCCAGTTATTCCAGCACCATTGTCAACCTTGTCGCAGATCAGTTGGTTGCAGTGTGTGACTTTATTTCTGGGTTCTGTAACCTCTATTTCTGGGTTCTGTAACCTCTTCTATTGGTCTGTGTGTCTGTTTTTGTACCTGTATCATGCTCTTTCGGTTACTGTAGCCTTGTCATACAGTTTGAAGTCAAGTAGTATGATGCCTCCAGCTTTAATGTTTTTGCTTAGGATTGCCTTGGCTATTTAGGCTCTTTTTTGATTCCATATGAATTTTAGAATAGTTTTTTCTAATTCTGTGAAATATGTCATTGGTAATTTGATAGGAATAGCATTGAGTCTGTACATTGCTTTGGGCGATATGACCATTTTAACAATATTGATTCTTCCTACCCACGAGCCTGGAATGTTTTTCCATTTGTTTGTGTCATCTCCGATTTCTTTCAGCAGTGTTTTATAATTCTCATTGTTGAGATCTTTCACCTTCCTTCTTAGCTGTACTCCTAGGTATTTTACTCTTTTTGTGGTATCGTAAATGGGATTGCTTCCTTGATTTGGCTGTCAGCTTGGATGTTGTTGGTGTATAGAAATCATGATATTTTAATTTTAAATTTAAGATTATAATACTTCTTTGATTTTAAATTTATATTCTCTCTACTATTGTAAAAAAAAAGTTGGTTCCTAAATGTGTAAATATAATTACTTATTTTCTTTATCCTTTATCTATTTTTCTTTATCCTAGATTGTATTATAATAGTTTCAGAAAATCATAACCAATGTTGTCACTAACAATATGATTGCTGAAAATTACTCAAGATCTTTTTTAAAAAACATTTTGTTTATTTATTTTGAGCTTCAGGGTATATCCAAATAGACAAATGAAATTATTGTGTTTTCAATTTGTTTGAAATACTTCTTCTCTATATAATTATGCCATCCACTCATTGCTTAGATTGGTTTCATTTTGCTTAGATTTTTCGGGATTGAAAAAATTTAACTTTAATTTAAATTTTAATTAAGTAAAATGGTTACAGGACTTAAAGAAATGTACCAAACAAGATCTATTGCAAAAAGTTCATCATTTATTCCTGTCTTCCTTATAGTTTCTTTCCTTGTAAGTAGCCATTTAAAAACCTTTTTGCTTTAGCCTTACATTAAAAAAATGTGAAAACATATGTCTTTGTATCCTCCGTCCTTTCATATTCTTCCTTTATATCTCTCCTTTCTACCAATAAATGGTAACATACACACTTTTCTTCAGCTTACTTTTTTCACTTTCCTAGAGATCAGTTTTATATAAAATATATAAAAATAGCTCTGTTTCCCTTTATAGTTACATATTTCTCAGTTGAGTAGGTATATCATGGTTTAATCAACCAGAACCTTTTGGTGGATATTTGCATTATTTCCAGTTGTGTGCTGGTAAATATTTAACAACTAGGTCTCTATAGGGAAAAAAGTCCTGATTTGGAGTTTGCAAATTTCTGTAGTGTCAATACTCCTACCATGGCTGATTTTAAGCTACTAACACAATGTCACTGAATGTGAAGTGGGGAAGTGATGTACAATAGCACATCAATATATAGTATTCCCAGCATTTGGATACAGTACATGTAAATAATCTCAAGAGCATAGTTTTGTTTTGTTTTGTTTTGTTTTTTAAATTTTGAGACAGGGTCATGCTCTGTTCCCTAGGCTGGATGGTAGTGATATAATCATGGCTTGCTGCAGCCTAGCCCAAACGATCCTCCCACCTCAGCCCCACAAGTAGCTGGGACCACAGGTGTGTGCCACCATGCCTGGCCAATTTTGTTTATTTTTTTTGTAGAGACAAAGTCTCACTATGTTACCTGGGCTAGTCTTGAACTCCTGGGCCCAAGTAACCCTCCCATCTAGGCCTCCCCAAATGCTGAGATTACAGACATGAGCCACTATGCCTGGCTTACCTTTGTTTTTAATATAATTTATTTAATTGTAAGCCTATATAATATAATTTCTACAGTGACTGTGTTTAAAAACTAGCTTGCAAAATTCTTGGAAATGTAACAATCAATTTTTGCAAGTGGATACAAGCAAGTTCTAGTATATTCATTGGTTGCTGTTACAAATTTTTCTGTAGTGAATAGTGTTGTACATGTGTCAGTTTTGTATATTTGCTAGTGTAATTTTGGAACAGATTTTTAGAAGTGAGGTTATTGAGTCAAAGGATAAATGTTTGTGTTGCTCAGTTGTCTTTGAAAGAGGCTATACCATTTGATATTTCCACCAGCATTAAATGAGAGTGTTTCTTTCTCCGAGTCTCATCAACAGAGAATGTTGTCAAGATTTTGGATTTTTTTTTCAAAAATAAAGGTGAGAAATGTATCTCACTGTAGATCTCATTTGCATTTATCTTATTATGGGTGAGGTTGACCATCTTTTTGTATCTGTTAGTCATTACTGACAGTTCCTTCCTTCCTTATTCTTCATATCTAACCAATTACCAAGTATGTTTTTCTTTCTCAGTGTTCATTGCAACTGTACCAGATAAAACTGCAATCTCTTCATCTGGATTAATTTTTGAGCTTCCTATCTTGTTTTCCTGCATACATTTTGCCTTCTCTAATTAATTCTCTGCAAATCAGCCAGAGGAATCTTTCTAAGAAAAATGGAATTGTATAACTCACCTTCTCCTGATACTTCAGTGGCTTCCCACTATACTTTAGAAACCAAATTGCTTAGTCATACCTATAAGACATTGGAGACAACTTTATCACAAAAGCACACATAGTTATAAAGAAGGCTGGAATTATAGTATGAAAATGAAAGAAGAAAAGATTTTTTTCTTATATTAGCACAAGTTAAATATATAATTAATTAGATAGTGATTAAGTAAGGTTGGGGTTTATTTGAGAAGCTATCTTAGAGCAGGTGATGAAAATAACCAGGGAAAGAAAGTAGAAGAAGAATGTGTACAGGCTGGGTGTGGTGGCTCACGCTGTAATCCCAGCACTTTGGGAGGCTGAGGTGGTAGGATTGCTTGAGGCCAGGAGTTCAAGACTACCCTGGCCAACATAGCAAGACCCTGTCTCTATTAAAAAAAAAAAAAAAAAGAAGAATGTATGCAAAGGCCATTAGACAAAAATTAGCAAGAATTTCCTAGTAGTTGGAGGCAAATGGCAGAGGTAAGTAGAGAAGTAACAGCTAAGTAGAGTCTCTGAGAAGTTGAGAAAGACCTAAGCTATTTCCAGTTTTTGAGGCTTCTGACATATTAAAATAGAAATAAATTCCAAAGCAGGTCTGTAACATTTATGGTATATTTCAAATACATCTATCTGATATTTGAAACACTAGAAAGTATAATGCAATATAATGGTAGCATTCACAAGATGATTACAGGATTTACAAAAAGATTTTAATTCATAATACACAACAGGTGCTGTTGAATTTTGTTTCTCCTGGGTCTCTCCCACCCCTGTATTAGGGTTCTCCAGAGAAATGGAACCAATGGGGGTGGGGAGACAGAGAGAGAGAGAACTTTATTTATTTATTTATTTAGAGATGGAGTTTCGCTCTTGTTGCCCAGGCTGGAGTGCAATGGTGCACTCTCAGCTCCCTGCAACCTCTGCCTCCCGGTTCAAGCGATTCTCCTGCCTCAGTCTCCCAAGCAGCTGGGATTACATGCCCAGTCAATTTTTTGTATTTAGTAGAGATTGGGTTTCACCATGTTAGTCAGGCTGGTCTCAAATTCCTGACTTCAAGTGATCCACCCATCTCAGCCTCCCAAAGTGCTGGGATTACAAGTGTGCGCCACTGCACCAGGCCTAAGAGAAATTTATTATTAGGAATTGGCTCATGCAGTTATGGAGACTGGCAAGTACAAATTTGCAGTGTGGGGCCAGCAGGCTGGAGACCCAGGAGAGCTGATGGTGCAGATGAAGTGTGAAGACAGTTTGCTGATGAATTCCCTTTTGCTAGGGAAGGCTCGTCTTACTGTTCTATTCAGACCTTCAACTAATTTGGTGAGGCCAACCCTTATAATGGAGGGCAACATGATTTACACAAAATTTACTGATTTAGATGTTAATCTCATCCAAAACACCCTTCAAGATATACACAACATTAGCCTTCATATACCCAGAGATATATGTTGAAGTCCTAAGCCTCAGTATCTCAGAATGTGAAGCAACGTTGCTGACACTTCAGTTTTAGACTTCTGACCTCCCAAACTGTGAAACGATAAATTTGTATGGCTTAAGCCATGCAGTCTGTGGTACTTTGTGACAGCAGTGCCAGGAAATAAATACAGACTGTGTGTATGACCTCAGTTGGAGATAACATCAAAAATCTAAATTTGAAGCCCTTCATTATAAAGTTGACAATTGGATTAAATGGCTTTAGGTCAATTCTAATTCATGATAAGTTCGTTTTCTAAAACCCATCAGGAACAGTTTAATGATAACTTTTCACCACAGTATCAGGGGAGAGACTAAGTTTTGGGAAATAGTTTCATAGTTCACCAAACTGGCCTATGTTCACCACTTCAGTCCAACCATCAGTAGATTCTCGGAGCTGCACATGTTAAGTTTCATATCTTACAAAGCAAGTGTGGCCATTTATGGGAGTGGCTGGTATAAGGTGGCTTTGCTCCACACTAGTGAACAGGCCCCCAACTAGCACTACAGTGATTGTTGGGTTCAAGAGACCCATCAAATAGTTGAAACAAAGTTTTGGGAAGAAAGATTCTGCTTTATTTAGCAAATTAAATATTCCCCTTAAAATGAAAAGAAGTCATTCTGCTAACAGTATAGTCCTAGTACTTTCTTCAGACCTAGATTCCCATGGTTGGTTTAAGTTGTAAAATTGTGTGTCTTTTCTTCTGTTTCTTGGCTGAAGATACTGTGGCATAGCAGATGTGCTTACCAGAGAGCCTGACACCAAGTTGGTGCTCACTAGATTTGTTGAGAGAATAATCCACAAGTCTTGGGGTCAGACTAGTCTCCAATTCTAGCTCTGCCACTTTCTAGCTGATTGACCCGGAGTCAGCCATGGAATCTCTCTGACCTCAAATTTCTTCTTCAGTAAAACCATAGGGAAAATCTCTCAACTTTCTCTCCTGTTATTTTCCACAATACATTTGAAGAAATTTATCTTACTTTGGGAACTCGATAAAAATGGACATGATTTTTTAAAAAAGTAATAATTATTGCTTTGTTTGCTTCACAGAATTCATATGAAGATTGAAGTGATAGTAAATATAATAGCACTTGACAAAACATAAAGTAATATATAGATGTAATAGATTATTATCTTGCTAATAGCATCACCATTCTCAAATTTCCGATTCAATATTGTCAATGCATATGCTCTTTTGAAAGCTTTAGATAAGAAAATTACTTTAATACTAATTGTAGTTTGTACAAGTATATGCATGTGTATATTTTTATATGTTTAAGATTATTTGTTTATTTAAAAACATAACTTATATGCAGTATAAACAAATAAAGCTCCTTTCTGGCATAGTATTACAGGTCCACAAACTGGTACACTGTATCTGTAATTTCTACATCCAAAAATATCTTAAAAACAAAAGTTTTTTTGTAAATAATTTGTAGAAAAATTGGACTTGAACTGATTATTTATAGTCTATTTCAATTAATGTGACTATTCATACATTTTATTGCAGAAGAAGTATATGAATCTTCCCTCTTATAAAAAGCTTAAGAAAGCCAGACCAACAAAGATGGGGCAATTAAAGAATAGTACAAGTGAGATGTTCAAGCTGCATATATTCAAGAGCTGAAGAGTATGGTACAAATAATAAGTCCTGTGTATTGTCAAAAAGGGAATAAAATAATTGTAGACTCTAGATCTACCTTCCAGAAAAGCAAAAACAATTTTATTGAATGATTCCTGGTATATTCATTTAACATAATCTCCTTAAACAGAAAAATTAGAGTTTCTGAAATAAACCCTAATTTTTCTTGAACAAAGAAAAATAGCCCGTATTCTTCAGAACTTTTCTTTCATCAGAGTTGAACCATAGAATAATAAAGGCTGTGTGTCCTGGATGCTTACAACACCTTATCACTCCATGAATTGGCCCCAAGAAGTGTAGGATCATTGTAAATCTTAAGAAATAGATAATTCGATTTCCAGGAGTTGGATTGAACTTAGAATAAGACTCATATAGGGTTCTTGACCTCAATATTTGCTCAGCTATCTATCAAGGCCCTGGCTTGTTCCATCTCATTTTTACAAGGCAGAGCCTTTCCAGGCCTTGGTTTCTACCCTGTCTGGTCAGTTTCACAGCAAGGTCAGAGTGCCCTGCATTAATTCTGGAAGCACAGTCCTTGCTGCCAATCTCCTCCATAATGTTTTGCTTCTCTCTCTCTCTCTCTCTCTCCCTCCCTCAGCTGTATTTAAGCCTTAGACTACAGATATAAGCTCTTGGGTACTTATTTAAAAATCTAAAATACCTTGAATTTTCAATTCATCTGTCTTCCTTCACAAGGTCTTTTTACAATGTGCAATTTATAAAATGAAATAATTTTTTTTCAATAAATATTATATAACTCTAGAAGATATGATCAAAAGCATTTCCACTGAGCAAATGATTATTGTAGGATAGTGGTTAGAAGAAGGAAATTTAGATGGATTCAAATTTCAGCTCTACCACACTTACTAGCTTTGTGACTTTGGGCTAGTAACTGAATCTCTTTGCCTCAACTTTCCCATCTGTAAAATGGAGGTAATAATACAGCAATAGACTATTCTGAGTAATAAATGTAAAACACTTAGCTAAATTCTTGACACTTAAAAAAACTCAAGAAATATTAACTTTTTGCCATTATCAGCAGTGAATAACCCTCCATCATTCCAAAGATTTTAGCTTGCAAAATGTTCCTAAAGGGTGTGACCCCGTTTCACTATTGTCCACTTCAGTGGCTGCCACACACCTCACGTTCTAATCCTAACACAGTCACATACCTATGGAATCATGACATTCAAAGTCTTCAAGAACTGTGGGGAAATCTCACGCTTCATTTATTCAAATGCCACTGGCAAGTGTGACTGTAACCCAGAGTGTTAGCATGACTCTTTAGCTTATTTTACTTTATTTTTCCAGCTCTCAATTTTAACATTTCTGTTAACTACATTCATGCTGTGTCATTTTACTTGAAAATTTCTTTTTCCATCCCCAAATCAGAGACCAGAGACAGTCCTGGTACGTTTGGACAGTTTGGACAGAACTGGCAGGTGGCCTACCTAGCCACGACCCTTTAAAAACCCTATTTCTATATCTTATTTGTGGACAATGACAGAAATAAGGCTTATAAGCATCTAAACACTTGTGAGACAGCATGTCAGCTTTCAAATAGGAGCATAAATTTAGACACACACTCAACTGTATGCACTGGTTCTCACATTCATTCCATTTTTGAGACTATAACACATCATCTAAAGTGAAAACTAATTTTTGAATTTCTCTTGACTACCTTCTGTGTGTGAGGCATTTAAAATATTTTTTATTAAGGTATAATTTATGAACAGTAATATTCACTCTGCAAGTTTTAACAAATGTGTATAAATGCACCACAACTAAATCATGGAACAGTTCCATCACTCCAGAAAAATTTCCCTGGGCCCTTAAAGTCAACTCCTTCCCCCACCTCCAGCCCCTGGCAAACACTAGTCTGCTTTTTCCTTCTATAGTGCAGTAATTTTTCACATACGTTATCTCAGTTAATATTACTTACGATCTTCTGAGATAACAATATTACTCCTGTGGCAGCAACAGAGTTGACTGAATATTTTTATTTATTGCCTTAAGTGATAAATATTCTATATCTTTTAGCTTTTTTATTAACATAGAGTCTTACAATAAAGTGTTAGAAAAAAATAGCCACTCTCAAGTCAAATGTTTGTTTCCTTTTAATTAAACCTGATTACTTTTTTAAAGGGAGGAGAATTTTTCTTATATTTCTTCTCTCCAAATGTGTGCTTTTATTGCTCAGTTTCTGCAAGATGAAATCATTAACTGTTTACCTATCCTTGGCCCACTGAACTTCAACCATGGATAGGGAACAGGAAGCAGTAAAACATGAATTTTATGAAAATTTTTTTGTGCTCATGCCAGACTCAATGCCTGAAGGAATTGACTGGGGACTCACTCCATCATGCAAATGAGTTCAGGACTGTATGTATAGTGATTTGTCCAACTTGGTTTCTTGAAAGCTAAAGTCCTGACCTTTTATTCCCCACCGTGAAGAGCTACAATAATGTAGGAACAAAGAGAACATGGAATTTCCCGAAGTTAGAAAGTTCCTTTGATTCCTTTGCTTTGCCTGGAACTTATCCATGTGGTGTTCCAAGCTAAGGAAGGGCAGGTGTATATGTGGAAATGGTTGAGCTATGTGCCTATGACTTTAGCAGTCACATTTAAACCAGAGTCACAGATTTAGGAGAACTCTCTTAATAATCTATACAGCTATTTTATCATTAAAATAATATTTCTCATTTTCAATTATAAAGATAACTTTTATTATAGAAAGTTTGTTTGGAAATTTTGATTATTTTAACACAACTGGATACTGCTCTAAAGAATAAAAAAGGCTATTATACAACTAAAGATATGGCCCTGCTTCCTTTTTATTAAAACTCATTCAATCTTAAAGGGGCCCTTATTCAGAACCAATTTACTCTTAAATGCCAAAATGGTAGCCCTAAATCCAAATATGTATCTATGATGATAGTAAGTTTAAATTATCTAAACATACCAGTTAAAAAAAAGAGATTGTCAGAATGAGGAAAACCATAATATGCTGCCTATGAGAAACCCACTCTAAATATAACAATATGATAGGTGAAAAATGAAAGAATGGAAAAGGATATACAATGCAGACACTATTTGACAGAAAGCTGAGTAGCTACATTAATATAAGACAAAGTAGACTTTGGAGAGAGGAAAATTACTAGGGATAAAGAAGGACACTACATAATTGTCCTGCATACATAAAGTGGTTAATTTACTAAGTAGATTTAGGAAAGATTTATTAAGTAAATAACAATGCTAAATATATATGTGACTTACAACAGAGCTCTAGCAAATACTGATAAAACTGGACAAATAAAAATTATAGTTGTGAGGAGCACCTCTGCCTGACCACTCCGTCTGGGAGGTGAGGAGCGCCTCTGCCCGGCCGCCCCGTCTGGGAGGTGAGGAGTGCCTCTGCCCGGCCGTCACCCCGTCTGGGAGGAAGTGTGGAGCACCTCTGCCCGGCTGCCCCGTCTGGGAGATGAGGAGCACCTCTGCCCGGCCGCCCCGTCTGGGAGGTGAGGAGTGCCTCTGCCCGGCTGCCACCCCGTCTGGGAGGAAGTGAGGAGCACCTCTGCCCGGCCGCCCCCTCTGGGAAGTGAGGAGCGCCTCTGCCTGGCCGCCACCCCGTCTGGGAGGAAGTGAGGAGCGCCTCTGTCTGGCTGCCCCATCTGGGAAGGGAGGAGCGCCTCTGCCCAGCTGCCACACGGTCTGGGAAGTGAGGAGCGCCTCTGCCCGGCCGCCCCCTCTGGGAAGTGAGGAGCGCCTCTGCTCGGCCGCCCCGTCTGGGAAGTGAGGAGCGCCTCTGCCCGGCCGCCCCGTCTGGGAGGTGAGGAGCGCCTCTGCCCGGCTGCCACCCGGTCTGGGAGGAAGTGAGGAGCGCCTTTGCCCGGGCGGCCCCGTCTGGGAAGCGAGGAGCGCCTCTGCCCGGGCGGCCCCGTCTGGGAAGCGAGGAGCGCCTCTGCCCGGGCGGCCCCTTCTGGGAAGCGAGGAGCGCCTCTGCCCGGGCGGCCCCGTCGGGGAAGTGAGGAGCGCCTCTGCCCAGCCGCCCCGTCTGGGAGGAGAGGAGCGCCTCTGCCCGGGCGGCCCCATCTGGGAAGCGAGGAGCGCCTCTGCCCGGCCGCCCTGTCTGGGACGTGAGGAGCGCCTCTGCCCGGCTGCCCTGTCTGGGAGGTGTACCCAACAGCTCCAAAGAGACAGCGACCATCGGGAGCGGGCCATGAGGACGATGGCGGTTTTGTTGAAGAGAAGGGGAGGAAGTGTGGGGAAAGGAAGGAGAGATCAGATTGTTGCTGTGTCTGTGTAGAAAGGGGTGGGCACAGGAGACTCCATTTTGTTCTGACTAGGAGAAATTCTTCTGCCTTGGGATGCTGTTGATCTATGGCCTTTCCCCCAGCCCCATGCTCTCTGAAACATATGCTGTGTCAACTCAGGGTTAAATGGATTAAGGGCGGTGCAAGATGTGCTTTGTTAAACAGATGCTTGAAGGCAGCATGCTCTTTAAGAGTCATCACCACTCCCTAATCTCAAGTACCCAGGGGCACAAACACTGCAGAAGGCCGCAGGGACCTCTGCCTAGGAAAACCAGAGACCTTTGTTCATGTGTTTATCTCCTGACCTTCTCTCCGCTATTATCCTATGACCCTCCCATATCCCCCTCTCCGAGAAACACCCAAGAACGATCAATAAATACTTCATAAATTTAAAAAAAAAAAATAAATAAATAAATAAATAAATAAATAAAACAAACAAACGAAAAAAAAAAAAAAAAATTATAGTTGGAAACCTCAGCTCAATTTTTCTTGTTCTGTCAACTCAGTAATTGACAAGGCAAGTAGAGAGAAAATTAGCAAAGATGGACTAAAAAACACCATTAACCAAATGAATTTATGTGGCATTCACAGACTCTACCCAACAACAACAAAATACACATTTTCTTCAGGTTGACCAAGAGCATTAACCAAGGTAGGCAATATTAAGTATCATAAAACAAAACTCAGCAAATTAAAACAATGAAAATCATACAAAGTATGTTTTCTGAATATAATAGAATTAAGCTAAACAAACTGAAATTCTAAATTTTAGCTGGTAAATTGTAGAGTTTAGTAGATAAGAACTTGGGCTCTTGATTCAAATAGAAATGGATTTGATTGTCCTACTTACTTATTTTGGAAATGTTGACAATTTAACTCCAGGTTGCTTTATTTTCTAAGTTATAAAATGAGCTTAGTAATTCGATACAGTTTTATCAGACTAAAGTGATAATACATTTACATTAAGTGCTTAGGACAGTTTCATCACCTGAATGTATTTAATATGCATTAGCTCTTAGGAGGAATGAGCGTTTGCTTGAGGCTCTTTATTTTAAAATAATGAAAAGTTTGAAAAATGCCTTGCCATTGATCCAACATAACTTATTTTAACATTTTACTTGAGTATCTTCACTTATCATTGTAAAAACACATAGATGATACTGGGGACTGATTCACATTCCAGAGGCCAAATTTTGACTAACTGGTAGACTGTATTTTTTTGCAATTTATTCACATAGCCACCCCCTTGACAAGCCCCCTTGACTGATTAATATTTTTATAAAGAGTTAGGGTCTCGCTCTGTCACCCAGGCTGGAATGCAGTGGTGCAATCATGGCTCACTGTAGCCTCAAACTCCTGGGCTCAAGGGATCCTCCCACCTCAGCCTCCCAGGTGTTGGGATTGTAGGCATTTACCAACTTGCCTGGCTCTAATTTTGTTAATAAAAATGGAAACCAGGATTAAGAGAGACAATTCACTCATTTAATAGGTTACTATTCAGTACCTAATTTGTAGCAGGCCCTATGTTAGATAATGAGGAGATAGCAGCAGAACTTAGGATCTAAAGGGGAAGCAAATATAGTAAATTATAATTAATTGAGCAATTACAATAAAAGGTACTGAAAGCTATGACTGTTGAAGTATAGTTTGATAGACAAAGAAGAATACTTTCAGTTCAGCTTCCTTTTGCAGTTGCTAATCCATTATCCACCCTGGTAAGCATGAAGGGTAGAGAATAAGAGTACACCAAAACAGTTGGCTGAACTGGTGGATGACGGGCAGGGTGGGGAAGGGAAACACCCCTCAGATGTGTCCTAGTGTGTTCATAATGGTGTCATAGACCCAAAGAAGATTAGAACACATAATTATAGGCTCACTACCCAGGTCATCTTTCAAGTTTAGAGATGCCAGAAGATTTTAAGATTCCAAAATTAGAATCTTCTTGGTTTCTTCAAGTGAATATGCTTACCAGCATTGCCAATGTGATTTTATGAATGTTTATCAAAAGCTGACCTAAGGGAAGGACTATGCTTGTGAAAAGTAGAAAAAAAATTATTATAAAGGAGAGGTTTTCAATGACTAAAGACTCTAATGTCGTATTACATTATGGTTTTTCAATAATGTACAGGAAACAGGTGTCTTAAGCCATAAAAAAAACAGAGCTAGAACTCAACAGGTGAAATGAGGTGAAATCAGATCTCTTGGTCAGCATGTTTAAAAGTGATTTCTCCAGATTAGGGAGGGCGTGAGGAGCTAGACTGAGAAAAGAATTCCAATGACTGAAATAACTGGCTTTTTGACTATACCAGGGAAAAGAGTGACTTTAGTTTTGGATCTTTGGGCAAATGGCTACAGAAAAACTGAGGAGTTAAAATTAGCATGAGCATTTTCATCAGCTATTATGTTGGGCTTAGGACTATTATAGGGACAATTAAATGCACTAAGAAGCTCGAATCAATTTCACAAAAGGTTTCAAGTAGCAACATGAAATTCTTTCTTATGGTAGATTGCCAAAGCTGTAAGAGCAGTGGCCAAACCCATTAATAGAAACAATGCAGTTTTCCTGGGTTGGCAGTGTCTCCTGGATTGAGTGTGACAGAATAATAAAGAATGACTTTGTCATCTATAAAGCTGTTGGACATTCTTAAAAATTAGAAGATCCCCAAAAGGAGAACTTAAGACCTAATATCTGATCTTAGTTAAAATTGCACTGACCCCTAGTATAAAGTTTATAAAGCATGCACAGGTACCTTCGTTCAATCCTTATAAGAACTGCTAAGATAGGTTTTTGTTCCTTTTTTATAGATAATCACCCTGAAGCTCAGAGAGGTTAAGTGACTCAGCAAAGCTCAAATTACTGATAAGTGGCAGATTGGGAGCTTCTTCCTTTTTAGATTCTTCACCTTTATTGGAATAGGATATAATTTGATATGTGAGTAATCTCTATGAAAATATTGTTCAAAGATGCAAAACCTTACAATTTTCAGAGATGCCACTCCTATATAAATACCAAGTAATTTTATGTTGAGTGTAGCTCATACCTTAAGATCTTGTTTCTTGGCTTGGCAAATGTAAACAAATGATTAAATTATGAATTCCTGTCAATAAATGGCATTGTAAGATCTTATTTTTTGTTTATTTACTTAAGTAATATGATCTTATTGTAGAAAAATTTGAAAATAGAGATAAACCAAAAGAAAGATTATCCAATCCCCAAATTTTTGGCCAGAAAAATTACTGATTAGTGTATCTCTTTCCAGTGCTTCACATAAATATATATATACACATATATAAATTAAACATATATGCAATAAAATACATGTCTATAAAGACAGTTACACATTTAAAATATATGTATACATTTTAAATTTATATACACATATTTGTATATATACAGTTATAAAGTAAAATAGAGACAATTTTATATATTCTGTTTATATATTGAATATTAACTTGTTATGGACATCTTTATACTAAATAAATATGCTTCTACACCATCTTTTTGTGATATTGTTGGACAACTTCAATTCAGATTGTTATAAAAAATACTGTGATGTGGTGAAAGGAACTTGAGGAGATACAGAAAAAAAGAAAAAATTAAAAAAGAAAAAATACTGTGATGAACATACTTGTAGTTATAACCTTGCCTAAATTCTCAATTATCTCCTTAAGGCAAATTTCCAGGAGTAAGTTTTGATGCACATTGACAAATCGTCCTTGAGGAAGTTATATTTCTATCAGCAGTAGATAAAAGCTCTTGTTTTCATACACATTAACATAGAATATTTTCAGTTAATTTGTTGGCATTTATTAAAGTCCCTATGTGCTCGTAGTTCTGTTCTAAATGGTTGGCTGGTCCTGAGATACATATGGGCAATGGTGTGACAAGCAGACCAGTTGGGCTGTAAGGTTTAAATGAGATAATCCATGTACAGCATATGTCAGAGTGTCTCTATATGCAGTAAATATTAAGGATACGGTACCTATTTATTATTGTTGTATTTTAGCTGGGAGACTTCCTCTTCATCTCCATCAAGAAAAGTATTTTTTTCAGCATCTAGATAGAATATAATCACCTTTTTGATGCCTTTCTTAATTTCTCAAAGGGATGATTTAGATCCTTTTTCTCTGCACTCAGCACACTCTATATATACTTCTATTGTATGTCATATCACATTGTAACATAATTATTCTTTTATCTCTTTGACTCTCAGTACATTGTGAATGCCTGTGAATAAGGACCATGTCTTATCTCTGCCCACAGCACTAAGTACAGGTCCTGACAATTGATAGAAATGCAATAAATGTTTGTTACATGAATGAACAGATGAAAAAGCAAAAGAATAAAGATTTTGCTCTTCAGATGGGTGACCCGAAACTTCCTCATGATTCCTTATCATAGAATGTAAAGTATGGAGAAAGTGGGTAAGGACTATGGTCCCAGTTCTCGTGGAAGTTGGCAATAGAATTAAGAAATTATGAGGCAGCTGTGCTGAAAACTATGGTCAAGGGTATCATTGGAGGTATCATCACAATACTTCTGATGTACAGGTAAAAGCTCCTTCTTTTCTGCCTATGTAGCCAGAGTATGTCATTGAAGAGGAGAAGCTTGTCTATTTCTCTGTGAAGGAGGGAAAGCTAGCAAGCAGATTTTCAGGAGGCTATCTACCCAGACTACATTCTTGTTTCCTAATTCACATGAGTAGTCCATTTCAGTACTGTTATTCCACCACTCCCTGGCCATAATTGATTGAGTTAGGGTGGACACCTAATCCAGGAGGAACCAATCCATTCATTGTACTGAATCAATTAGATTGTATCTCTTAGAAATTAAGACCCAGAGCCTGGCCGGACTCCATGTACTAAATGTTGGGAGATACTCTTAGATTAATTGCAAATTTTTCATTTTTACTTGTTATTTGAGCATGTTTGTTACTTCTAATTCAAGGAATTTTAACCAAGGCAGTAGGATCATTGATTTTACATGTATAGTAGTGCTTTGGAAAATATTCTGTCTCATAGTAGTGCCAGGGTTCTGTCTCAAAAAACATGTCAGAAGGTGTCCTGCTGGTAGGGTGCCTTAAAGGCACTTCAGCCAAGGGGTCAAGATGGGCCTCAAAAATATTCTGTCTTGACTGTGATTTGGATGGGTCTTGGGGTATACCCTGGCCCATGCTAGCCCTGGTGCAGCCATGAGAATCTCAGGATTTCTGGACTAACCTTGCATCTTAGCATATTAGTAGAGAGAAGGATTGAGATCTTTTGGATTGGAAGCAACCTGCTGATATAAGGACAAAAGTGGCACAACTTGCTAGGGGTACAAATTTAAAAATACACATGTAGGGTGACTTATTCAGAGTTTTGGAATGAAAGTGGCATTCACAGTTATATCAGAACAACAGTTACAAAGTGAAATTGTCTTTGGCAAACAGGGCTATATTGTCACCATATCTCTGGGTGATTTGTAGCAATTTACATATATTTAATTAATAAGGATCATAAGAACTGGTACTTATTTGGGAGTACTCATTTATTTTTCTTATTTTAAAATCAAATTTTTATTCATTGTACACAAAAATTATAAAACGTAGATATATAGGAAGAAGGTAATAAACCTGTCATCCAGCTTTCAAGGATAATGACTATTACTACTTTGGTATATCTCTTTCCAGATTTTTCTACTTATCCATGTAATACATTTAAATAAAAAAAATTAGACCATATGTATTATTGTATGAATTGCTTTTTAATGTCCTTTCCATGTCAACATTATTTTTAATGGTTATTTTCTAATTTGTTTATTACGTGCCATCATTTCTTTAACAATCCCTATTCTGGGCCATTCAGGCAGTCTCCAGTTTTACTAATTGTGCTTTAAAAGGCCACTCATTCTCCTGCAATATTTTTCCTTGTGAAATAAATGTGGGGAAGTAGGAGTGGTTTGTACACAGGATCATGCCCTCAGAGATCTCTCGGGTTAGAAACGCGCTGTGAACTGTATACATAAGCCTGTTAAAACATTTTAATTGGTCACCAAATCAAATGTCAGGTTTTTTTTTCCCTCTTCTTTCCAAGAAGACAAAGGGAAACATTTGGAAGCAAGGCCTGTGCACCCCCTTGTGTCACCAGGGTGGAATGTGCTGCTAGCATTCACATTCCTTCCCTGCATAAGAACAGACAGGCCTTCCGAGTGCTAGAGAGGAAGTGAGCTTTGCAAAGGACACTGTGATGGAAATCAAAATACAAAAAAAGACAATGTAATATGTCTTTATATCTGAAGGGATTTCCTGTACCATGAAGTGATCTTGATTTTTAAGTACATTATTAGATAATTTTGCTTTCTTTTGTAGCCTACCTTTGGTATAATGCCATTTTGTATAATTAAAAAAATTTTTTTAACAGTAACATTCTCATTGTAGAAAATATTGAAAAGTATATAAAAATTATTATAACAAAAGACCTAAAAATTAACATTTTGATTTATTTTCTTCTAGTATTTTTTCTGTGTATACACACATATACGTATATCCATATATAAACCATATAGTGGATAGTATGGTGTTATAAGTGCTTGCCTCCTGCTTACTTTAAGTTGATGTTAAATTATCATAGAAAAGTCAAATTCCATATCTATCTTGTTCAGTGCTGAATCTCCAGTGCCTAGCAGAATACATGGCATGTTGTAAACCTTTGATAAATGTTCATTTGATTACTGAATCTTACTGTATTTTGTAATTCACTTAACCATTTCCCTCTTGTACCTCATTTTCAGTTTGTTCACTATTATAAATCACACAGTGATTAATTTCTTTGTGCATAAAGCTTTTTACACCTTACTGAATTTTCCCTCAGGTTAAATTTCTTGAATGCAATGATTAGATAAAGAAAATAAAAAAATTAATGTTCCAATCACATAATGCCAAGCTGCTTTCCAATTCACATAAGCATAAGTGGGGCCTATGAGTAAATGGCAGAGCTAGAAATCCAACTAAGATCTCCACCCAAAACCTGCCTCCTTGACACTATTCTATACTGCCTGTCCATCTATCTAGTTAAATAATTGATTGGACAATGATAATCTGAAGGCTCTGATTAATAAATTCTTATTAAGCCAATAATTCTAGCACAAAAAGGGAAATTTTAGTTTGGCAGGGCTTTAATTTAGTGAAGCCATTCTGATTCATGATAACAGTGCTACCATTAGTCCAAATGGCACCTTTGTGTAATTTGGAAAAAGATAACCCTTCTCCATGATATTTTGATGCCCTCTGCAGGAAAATTGTCTTAATAAATACATAAATCTATGAATATAGAGGCATGAATATAGAGCTATAAGGCATAAAACCTGGACAATTCTGTTGTCTAAGCTCTTGGGAATTCTGTTTTATCTAGACGAGAGTTTTGTGAGGATATAATGTCAAGCAAAATAAATTATATTTTCTGGAAGTGCCTTTTTGAAAATTATGATAACTTGCATCCTTCTTTTAATCTCTTGGTTTCTCTCTAGGTCTCTTTGTTTTTATAATGTTTCCAGTGTTTCTGCAGTCTCATCTACTAATTCTCTTGGATCATAAATCCTCACAGTTTAAAGTGTGATGGTGGAAAATGTTGTTTTATAATAAAATTATTTCTTTTTTAATGCTTACAAGCTATAATTTTAATATATTTAAGGCCAGTTTCATGTGTATATTTTTATTTGAAATAACTTTAAAAACATGGTTATTAGAGAAATATTAAAGTTTTATTTCTGTAATATATTCACCCAGAGAATTTCTGTTATCCCTTCGATTATTTATCCCTTATGTTTCCATCAATTTAAAAAGTGTATTTGATATTCAAACATGACACCTTAGCCTCCAAGTGTAAATCTGTTAATGTAAGCAGTGAGTGAGTCTTTACAGAAATATTATCATAAAAAATTTCTATAAATATCTTACTAGTGTCCTGACAAGTTGAACAATTATGAAGACATCTGTACATTGATTTTTAATAATTGAAATACTGTTAAAGTATTTCTATAATGAAAGAAAATTTTTAAGTGGTATATTTTGTTTCAAATAACATTGAGGTTTTGTTTTTTTTTTTTACATAGTAGATGGGGAATACATCTCATTGAGAACAGATTTTTCTCCTCTATTTTGTTCTGCTGCTGCCATCTAGAGTAAAAGTAAAGCAAAGGAAGCAGACCTCCACCAAATGGTGCAGCTTCTAGATTCAATCAGGAATAGGGAAGAGCTTAAACTATTTTTCTTAATTTTTAATTGAAAAACAATTATTGTATATATTTATGGGGTACAATGTGATGTTTTAATGCATCTATACATTGTGGAGTAAGAAAATTAGGCCAATTAGCATATCCATCACCTCACATACTTACCACTTTTTTGTGGTGAGAACATTTAAAATCCAGTATTTTAGAAATTTTTGAAATATACAATACGTTATTACTAACTAAAGTCACCCTGCTGTGCAAAACATCACCAGAACTTATTCCTCTTGACTAACTGGAACTTTATACCCTCTCACCAACATTTCCCCTTTCCCTCTCCACCCTTTTCACCCCGCTCAACTTCCAGTAACTACCATTCTACTCTGTGATTTTTTTAGATATCAAATATAAGTGAGACTATGATATTTGTCTTTCTGTGTCTGGCTTATTTCACTTAACACAGTGTCCTCTAGATTCACTCATGTTGTTGCAAATTTTTCTGCTTTTTTGTGGCTGAGTAGTATTTCATTGTGTGTGTGTGTGTGTGTGTGTGTGTGTGTGTGCATGTATAAAACTTAAAAACATTCATTTGGCCAGGTGCGGTGGCTCACACCTGTAATCCCAGCACTTTGGGAGGCCAAGGTGGGCAGATCACAAGGTCAGAAGTTCGAGACCAGCCTGACCAACATGGTGAAACCCCATCTCTACTAAAGATACACAAAAATTAACCAGGCGTGGTGGTGTGCACCTGTAATCCCAGCTACTTGGTAGGCGGAGGCAGAAGAATTGCTTGAACCCGGGAGGCAGAGGTTGTAGTGAGCTGAGATCACGCCATTGCACTCCAGTCTGGGTGACAGGGCAAGACTCTGTCTCAAAAAAAAAAAATTTATTCATCTGTTGCTGGACACTTAGATTGGTTTCATATCTTGGCTATTGTGAATAGTGTGGCAATAAACATGGGGGTACAGGTATTTCATTTACATATTAATTTCACTTCCTTTAGATATATACCCAGTAGTAGTAATGCTGAATCATATAGTAATTCTATTTTGAGTTTTTGGAGGAACCTCCATACTGTTTCCAAAATGGCTCCACAAATTAACATTCCCACAAAATGTACAAGGGCTCCCTTTCATCCACATCTGCAGCAACACTTATCTATCGTCTTTTTGATAATGTCCACTCTAACAGGTACAAGGTGATATCTCATTGTGATTTTGATTTGCATTTCCCTGGTGATTCGAGATGTTAAGCATTTTTAAAAATTTATTTATTTTTTTATTTCAATAGGTTTTCGGGGAACAGGTGGTGTTTGATTACATGAATAACTTCTTTAGTGGCAATTTCTGAGATTTTTGTGCACCCATCACCCGAGCAGTGTACACTGTACCCAATGTGTAATCTTTTATCCCTTACCCCCTTCCTACCCTTTCCCCCGCAGCCCCAAACTCCATTGTATCATTCTTATGCCTCTACATCCTCATAGCTTAGCTCCCACTTATGAGTGAGAACATACAATGTTTGGTTTTCCATTCCTGAGTCACTTCACTTAGAATAATGGTCTCCAATTATGTCCAGGTTACTGTGAATGCCACTATTTTGTTCCTTTTATGGCTGGGCAGTATTCCATGGTACATATATACCACAATTTCTTTACCCAATCGTTGATTGATGGGCATTTGGGCTGGTTCCATATTTTTGCAATTGCGAATTGCACCGCTATAAACATGCATGTGCAACTATCTTTTTTGTATAATGACTTCTTTTCCTCTGGGTAAATATCCAAAATGGGATTGCTGAATCAAATGATAGTTCTACTTTTATTTCTTTAAGGAATCTTCACACTGTTTTCCATAGTGGTTGTACTAGTTGACATTCCCAGCAGCAGTGTAGAAGTGTTCCCTTTTTACCACATCCACGCCAACATCTATTATATTTTAATTTTTTGAGCATGGCCATTCTTGCAGGAGTAAAGTGATATTGCATTGTGGTTTTGATTTGCTTTTCCCTGATCATTAGTGATGTTGAACATTTTTTCATGTTTGTTGCCGATTTGTGTATTTTCTTTTGAGAATTGTCTATTCATGTCCTTAGCCCACTTTTTGATGGGATTGTTTGGTCTTTTTACTGCTGATTTGTTTGAGTTCCTTGTAGATTCTGGATATTAGTCCTTTGTCAGATGTATAGATTGTGAAGATTTTCTCCCACTGTGTGGGTTGTCTGTTTACTCTGCTGGTTGTTTCTTTTGCTGTACAGAAGTTTTTAATTAAATCCCATCTATTTAATTTTGTTTTTATTGCATTTGCTTTTGGGTTCTTGGTCATGAAGTGTTTGCCTAAGCCAATGTCTAGAAGGGTTTTTCCAAAGTTATCTTCTAAAATTGTTAGGTTTCAGGTCTTAAATTTAAGTCTTTGATCCATCTTGAGTTGATTTTTGTATAAGGTGAGAGATGAGGATCCGGTTTCATTCTTCTACATGTGGCTTGCCAATTATCCCAGCACCATTGGTTGAATAGGGTGTCCTTTCCCTACTTTATGTTTTTGTTTGCTTTGTTGAAGATCAGTTGGCTGTAAGTATTTGGCTTTATTTCTGGATTCTCTATTCTGTTCCGTTGGTCTATGTGCCTATTTTTATACCAGTATCATGCTGTTTTGGTGACTATGGCCTTATAGTATAAAGTCAGGTAATGTGATGCCTCCAGATTTGTTCTTTTTGCTTCTTCTTGCTTTCGCTATGCGGGCTCTTTTTTGGTTCCAAATGAATTTTAGGATGTTTTTTCTAGTTCTGTGAAGAATGATCGTGGTATTTTGATGGGCATTGCGTTGACTTTGTAGATTGCTTTTGGCCGTGTGGTCATTTTCACAATATTGATTCTACCCATCCATGAGCATGGGATGTGTTTCCGTTTGTTTGTGTCATCTATGATTTCTTTCAGCAGTGTTTTGTAGTTTTCCTTGTAGAGGTCTTTCACCTCCTTGGTTAGGTATTTAATATATTCCTAAGTATTTTAGTGTTTTTTTTTTTTTTTTTTTTTTTTTTTGCAGCTATTGTAAAAGGGATTGAGTTCTTGATTCTCAGCTTGGTCACTGTTGGTGTATAGGAGAGCTTTTGATTTGTGTGTATTGATTATGTATCCTGAAACTTTGCTGAATTCATTTATCAGTTCTAGGAGCTTTTTGCAGAAGTCTTTAGGATTTTCTAGGTATACAGTCATATCGTCAGCAAACAGCAAGTTTGACTTCGTCTTTATCAATTTGGATGCCCTTTATTTCTTTCTCTTGTCTGTTTGCTCTGGCTAGGAGTTCCAGTACTATGTTAAATAGAAGTGGTGAGAGTGGGCATCCTTGTCTTGCTCCAGTTCTTAGGCGGAATGCTTTGAACTTTTTTGGTTCCAAATGGATTTTAGGATTTTTTTCTAGCTCTGTGAAGAGTGATGGTGGTATTTTGATGGGAGTTGCATTGAATTTATAGATTGCTTTCGGCAGTATGGTCATTTTCACAGTATTGGTTTTACTCATCCATGAGCATGTATGGATGAGTAGAATCAATATTCTGTATTGATTCAGGTGCAGAATCATTCAGAATTAGGTTGGCTGTGGGTTTGTCATAGATGGCTTTTATTACCTTAAGGTATGTCCTTCTGTGCTGACTTTGCTGAGGATTTTAATCCTAAAGAGATGCTAGATTTTGTCAAATGCTTTTTCTGTGTCTGTTGAGATGATCAGGTAATGTTTGTTTTAAATTCTATTTATGTAGTGTATCATATTTATCGACTTGTGTATGTTAAACCATCCCTGCATCCCTGGCATGAAACCCACTTGATCATGGTGGATTATCTTTTTGATATGCTGTTTGGTTCAGTTAGTATTTTGTTAAATATTTCTGCGTCTATATTCATCGGGAATACTGGTCTGTAGTTTCAGGTGAGGTGGCATTAGGGTGAGACTGACTTCATAGAATCTCTATCTCTATCTTGTGGAATAGTGCCAATAATATTGGTACTAATTCTTCTGCGAATATCCAATAGAATTCAGCTGCGAATCCATCTGGTCTCAAACTTTTTTTTGTTGGTAATTTTTAAATTAATTTGAAAACCTTGTCTTTGAGCTCTGAAGTTCTTTGTTTGATTCTATTATGGAGACTTAATAGTGTATTTTGCGTTTCTCTAAGTGTGTCTTTCATTTCCAGAAACTGTGATTGTTTTTTATTGATGCCATCTAATTTCACTGAAGGGCTTTCCCCTCATATCTTGTATCATTTTCTTTTTTTTAATTTCATTAATTTGGACTTCACCTTTCTCTGGTGCCTCCTTGATTAGCTTAATAATCGACCTTCTGAATTCTTTTTCTGGCAATTCAGGGATTTCTTCTTGGTTTGGATCCATTGCTCATGAGCTAGTGTGATCTTTTGGGGGTGGTAAAGAATCTTGTTTTGTCATATTACCAGAATTGTTTTTCTAATTCCTTCTCATTTGGGCGGACTATGTAAGAGGGAAGATCTGGGACTCAAGGGCTGCTCTTCAGATTATTTTGTGCCACGGGTGCTTCCTTGATGTATTGCTCCTCCCCTTCCCCTAGAGATATGGCTTCCTGAGAGCCAAACTGCAGTGATTGTTCACACAGCAGAGCTACCAAGCTCCAGGCTAGTACAGGGGAGTGTCTGCACAGAGTCCTGTGATGAAAGTCCCATCTTCGAATCTATGAAAAACAATGATAGCTGTAGCAACCTGTTAAGAGATAGGTAATATAAAAATAATATAAATTGAGGCAAAATGTAGGGGGATAGAATTAAAGTATAGAATTTTTTCTTTTTCAAAAATTTGTTTCTATACCTTTTGATCTAAGTTGTCACCTCTTTAAAATAACTTGTTATATACATAAGATGTTTTATGTAAGCCTCATGGTAACCACAATATAAAAACCTGTAATAGGTTCACTAAAAATAAAAAGCAACAAATTAAAACATACTACTAGAGAAAAATAACTTAACCACAAAAGAAGACAGTTAAAATGGAAAAGAGGAGTTAAAAAACAACTAAAAACCAAGCAACAAAATAGCAGTAGTTGGTCCTTACTTATCAAGAATAACATTAAATGTAAATGAATTCAGTTTTCTAATTAAAAGGCATACTATGCTTGAAAAATAAACAAGTTTCAACTATATGCTGCCTACAAAAAACCTACTTCACCTATAAAGACATGAATAGTCTGAAAGCAAAAGGGTGGGAAAAGATATTCTATGTAACTGGAAACCAAAAAGCTTCAGAAGTAGATAGACTAAACATCAAAGACTGTTAAAAGAAACAAGGTCACTATAAGATGATAATGGGGTAAACTCACAAAGGATATAACAATTACAAATATCTATCCATCTAACACTGGAGCTCCAAGTATGTAAAGTGAACATTAATAGATAGATTGCAAAATGGTAATTGTAGATTTCAACATCCCACTTTCAGCAATGGACAGATCATCCAGACAGAAAATCAGCAAAGAAACATTGGAGTGAAACCACACACTAGACCTAATAGGCCTAACTGACATATACAGAACATTTAACCCAACTGCTATAGAATACACATTTTTCTCATCAGTTCATGGAACATTCTGCAGAATAGATCATATATTAGGCTACAAAACATTTCTCAAGGAATTCAAAAAAGTAGAACCCATATTAAGTATTTTTTCTCAACAATAATGGAATTAAACTAGAAATCAATAACAAGAGGAATGTTGGAAACTACACAAATTAGGCAAAATGCTCCTGAACAACCAATGGGACAATGAAGAAATTAAGAAGGAAATTTAAAAATTTATTGAAACAAAAGACACTGGAAATATAACATACCGAAACCTATGGGATATGACAAAAGCAGTTCTAAGAGGGAAATTTATAACAATAAATGCTTAAATTTAAAAACTAGGAAGATTTCAAATAAATAACCTAACAATATACCACAAGGAACTAGAAAAGCAAGAACCAGCCAAACCCAAAATTAGTAGAAGGAATGAAATAATAAAGATCAGAGCAGCAATAAATAAAATTGAGACTGAAAAAAAAAAATACAGACGATCAACAAAATGAAAAGTTGGGCCTTTTTAAAAAAAAAAAATACACAAAATTAACAGACTTTTAGCTAAACTAGGAAAAAGAGAAGACCCAAATAAATAAAACAGAAAACAACTGAGACCACAGAAATACAAAGAATGGGGTGGGCATGGTCACTCATGCCTATAATGACAGTACTTTGGGAAGTCAAGGCAGGTGGATCACTTGAGGTCAGCCTGCCCAACGTGGCGAAACCCAGTCTCTACTAAAAGTACGAAACTTAGCCAGGCATGGTGGCACATGCCTGTAGTCCCAGCTACTTGGGAGGCTGAGGCACGACAATCACTTGAACCCGGGAGATGGAGGTTGCAATGAGCCAAGATTGTGCCACTGCACTCCAGCCTACACAACAGAGCTAGACACTGTCTCCTGTCTCAGCAACAACAACACAACAAACAACAAAAACAAAGAATGATGAGAGACTATTATTGTATTAGTTTGTTTCCATGCTGCTGATAAAGGCATACCCAAGGCCTGGTGTGATGGCTCACACCTGTAATCCCAGCACTTTGGGAGGCCAAGGTGGGCAGATCACCTGAGGTCAGGAGTTCGAGACCAACCTGGCTATCATGGTGAAACCCTGTCTCTCTCTACAAAAAAAAAAAAAAAAAAAAAAAAACTGGGTAATTTACAAAAGAAAGAGGTTTATTGGACTTACAGCTCCACGTGGCTTGGGAGGCCTCACAATCATGGCAGAAGGTAAAAGGTACATCTCATATGGTGGCAGACAAGACAAGAGAGCTTGTGCAGGGAAACTCCTGTTTTTCAAAACCATCAGATCTCATGAGGCTTATTCACTCTCACAAGAACAGCACAGGAAATACCCACCACCATAATTCAATTACCTCCCACCAGTTTCCTCCCATGACACGTGAGAATTGTGGATGTTACAATTCAAGATGATATTGGGTGGGGAAGCCAAACCAAATCAATTATGAACAACAATACACAAAAAATTGGAAAATCTAGAAGAAATGAATAACTTTCTGGACACATACAAACTATCACCATTGAACCATAAATAAATAGAAAACCTCAACAAACCAATAGTGAATAATGAGATTGAAACTGTAACAAAAAGTCATCCACTAGTGAAAAGCCCATGATCTGATGACTACACTGCTGAGTTTTATCAAACATTTAAAGAACTAATAACAATTCTTCTCAAAATCTTCCAAAAAATTGAAAAGAACACTTCCAAACTCCTTCTATGAGGCCAGCATTATTCAGATTTCAAAACCCAGCACACAACAAAAGAAAACTATAGGACAGGATAACATCACTGATGCATACAGATGAAAAAATAATCAGCAAAACACTAACAAAGTGAATTCAACAATACATTAAAAAGATCATTCACCATGATAAGTGGGATTCATCCCAGGGATGTGAGGATGCTTTAAGACATATGCAAATGAATAAGTGTGATACATCACATTAACAGAAACAAGAACAAAAAACCATATTATTATTTCAATAGATGACAGAAAAGCATTTAATAAAATTCAACATCCTGGTATGATACAAACCCTCAACAAACCGTGTATAGAAGGAACATACCTCAAAATAAGAAAGACCATATTTGATAAACTCATAGCTAACATCATCCTAAATAGGGAAAAATTGAAGGCCTTCCCTCTAAGATGTGGGACAAGACAATGATGCCCACTTTCATCACTTTTATTTGACACAATACTGGAAGCCCTGGCTAGAGTAATTAAGGATGAGAAAGAAAAAAATATGACATTCCAATTGGAAAGGTACAGTCAAATTAGCCTTGTTCACAGATAACATGATCTTATACTTAGAAAAACCTAAAGACTCCACCAAAAAAATGGTTAAAATTTATAAATGAATTCAGTAAAGTTGTAGGATACAAAATCAACATACAAAAATCAGTAGCATTTATATATGCCAACAGCAAACAATCTGAAAGAGAAAGCAATCTCATTTACCACAGCTACAAGGAATATTAAAAAACTAGGATTCAATGTAACCAAAATGAAAGATCTATACAAGGAAAACTGTATTAGTCCATTCTAACATTACTATAATGAACTACCTAGACTGGGCACAGTGGCTTATGCCTGTAATCCCAGCACTTTGGGAGGCTGAGATGGCGGATGATGAGGTCAGGAGTTCGAGACCAGCCTGGTCAGTATGGTGAAACCCTGTCTCTACTAAAAATACAAAAAAAATTAGCCAAGCATGGTGGCGCGTGCCTGTAATACCAGCTACTTGGGAGGCTGAGGCAGGAGAATTGCTTAAACCTGGGAGGCAGAGGTTTCAGTGAGCCGAGATCGTGCCACTGCTCTCCAGGCTGGGTGACAGAGCAAGATTCCGTCTCAGAGAAAAAACAAAAAACAAAACAAACAAACTACCCAAGACTGTGTAATTTATAAAGAAAAGAGGTTTAATTGACTCACAGTTCCACAGGCTGTACAGGAAGCATGGCTAGAGAGGCTTCAGGAAATTTACAATCATGGTGGAAGGCGAAGAGGAAGGAGTCATGTCCTACATGGCTGGAGAAGGAGGAAGAAAGTGGAGGGGAAAGTGCTAAACACTTTTAAACAACCAGATCTCATGAGAACTCACTATCACAAGAACAGCAAAGGGGAAGTCCACACCTATGATTAAATCACCTCCCACCAGGCCTGTCCTCCAACACTAGGAATAACAATTTGATGAGATTTAGGTGGGGCTACAGAGCCAAACCATATCAAAAACTATAAAACAGTGATGGAAGAAATTGAAGAGGACATAAAAAATAGATATTCCATGCTCATGGATTGGAAGAATTAATATTGTTAAAATGACACTACTCAAATCAGTTTATAGATTCAATGCAATCTCTATCAAACTACCAATGAAATTCTTCAAAGAAATAGAAAATAAATTCCAAAATTTATATGAAACTACAAGAGACCCTGGATTGCCAAAGCAATCCTGAGCAAAAAGAGCAAAGCTAGAGGCATTACACTACCTGACTTCAAAACCTACTACTATAGTAACCAAATCAGCATGGTACTGGCATTAAAACAGACATGTAGACTAGTGGACCAGATATAAATCCATGTATTTACAGCCAATTCATCTTTGACAGAGGTGCCAAAAACATACAATGGGAAAAGGACAGTGTCTCCAATAAACAGGATTTTTCTTTCTTTTTTTTTTTTTTTTTTTGACGGAGTCTCGCTCTGTTGCCCAGCGTGGAGTGCAGTGGCGCGATCTTGGCTCACTGCAAGCTCCACCTCCCGGGTTCACGCCATTCTCCTGCCTCAGCCTCCCAAGTGGCTGGGACAACAGGCGCCCGCCACCACGCCTGGCTAATTCTTTTGTATTTTTTAGTAGAGACGGGGTTTCACCATGTTAGCCAGGATGGTCTCGGTCTCCTGACCTTGTGATCTGCCCGCCTCGGCCTCCCAAAGTGCTGGGATTACAGGCGTGAGCCATCGTGCCCAGCCCTGGATTTTATAATTTTCAAGTAGGCTATATATATATATATATACATATATAAATTTAGTCTGTATGCTGTCTACTTTTCAAATGTTTTGAGATTTTCTAACTGGCCTATATGTGATCATGTATTTTCATTTTTGGCAGTGAAAAGTTTAATATGAAATTATTAGTGCAAACCACTGGTGATATAACCCAAATTTTTTAATATCTTTATTTTTCATCAACTTGATCTGTAGACTTTAAGAGAATCATATTTAATGCCTCCTTGCATCTCCTTTCTTTTTTATTACTGAATCTTTCAAATATACACAATAGCACAGAGAAAAATATAACGGATACCTGAGTACCCATCATCCTTCCTTTTCATATCTTAATATTTGTCACACATACTCCTGAAAGTATTGTTTTAATTTTAGCTGTTTATTATGAGTTACATTTACCAAGAGAGTAGGGAGTATGAATGTACAGTTTAAATGGTATTAGCTATTGAATACATATGTAACTACCACTTTGCTGGAGAAATAGAAGATTACCAACATCTATGAAGCCTTTTGGTTATCCCTCCTCAACTGTGCCCTCTCTTTTTACCTGAGGTGCAACTACCCTGGGTTTTGTCGTCATCATTACCTAACTGTTTTTGAAGGTTTATTGCACATGTATGAATAATAAACATTATATTGTTAAGTTTTGCCTGTTTTTGAACTTTAAATAAATGGAGGGTACTTTTTGCACTCTTCTGACTTGGTTTTTTTTTTTTTTTTTTTGAGACAGAGTCTCGCTCTGTCACCCAGACTGGAATGCAGTGGTGCAATCTCGGCTCACTGCATTCTGGGTTCAAGCGATTCTCCTGCCTTAGCCTCCCGAGTAACTGGGATTGAAGGTGTGTGTCACCACACCCAGCTAATTTTTGTATTTTTAGTAGAGACAGGGTTTCACCATGTTGGCCAGGCTGGTATTGAACTCCTGACCTCAAGTGATCCACCTGCCTCGGCTTCCCAAAGTGCTGGGATTACAGGCTTGAGCCACTGTGCCTGACCCTGACTTGCCTTTTTTCCTCATATGTTTTTGAGATTCTTCCACATCAATGTGTGTAGCTGTAATTAATTCATCTTCATTGCTGTATAATATTACAAATATTAACTTACCATGATTTATTTTCCACATAATTGTTGATAAACATTGGAGTTGTTTTCTGATTTTCTTCTTTCAATTGGAGAATTTAGTTCTTTTAGATTTATTGGAATTATCGATATATTTGATTTTTTTTTTTAATGGACCAAAGCGTGAGTTGGTAAGTACTGGCAGTTTGCACTCCAGAATTTCTCTGCCAATATACTTTCACCATCAGTGCATGTGATTCGTCATTTTCCCACATCTTTAACAACATTTGATCTTACCTGAATTTCTAATATTTGCCATTATTTTGGGTATAAAGTCATATGTTGTTTTAATTTGCATTTCTAAGATAACAGGGAAGGTTGAACACCAATATTGTACTTACTTTAAGAAATACAGCTGATATTGTGTGGATGTGTATATGTAATTATTTTCTGAACTACTTGAGAGTAGGCTGCATATATCATACCTCTTTACCATCTTAAACTGTCTTTGTATTTACTGTGAATGACAATATCTATTTATATGACAGCAGTATAGCTATCAAATTATGGGAATTTAACATTGACATAATACTTTAATCTACTGTCCATATTACAGTTTTGTCAATTGTCTCAATGTTGTCTTTTATAACATTTTTTTTCCAGGAAAGCATTCAGTCCAGGATTACATATTGCATTTCGTTGTCACATCTCCTTGAATCTGAAATAGTTCACTAGCCTTTCTTTGTCTTTGTTGACATTAATATTTTTGAAGAATATGGGCTAGTTATTTATAATAGAATGCCTCAATTTGAATTTGTGTGAGGCATCCCTTTTTAACTGAGTTTCCTCAGGAGAACTAAGCCCTGAAGCATACATCGTATAGAATGAATTAACCTCTCTCCTACGCATCTAGGATGGAAAATTGAGAAGATAGTCACTCAAGTCATTTTCTGTAAGGCTTACATTTGTTATGAAACACTGGGTGAGAAAATTTCATTGTTTCTTCATGATTTAGTTCAGATTATACATCACAGACCAGACTACTAAATAAGTGGCATTGCATCCTTCTCAAAATATCACATCTGGGCCAGGCATGGTGGCTCATGCTTGTAATCCCAGCACTTTGGGAGGCTGAGGCAGGAGAATCTCTTGAACCCAAGAGTTCGAGACAAGCCTGGGCAAGTGAGACCTCATCTCTATGAAAAAGTTAAAAAATAAAGTGGGACGATGATTGCTTGAGCCTGGGAGGTCAAGGCTGCAATGAGCCGTGGTTACTCCACTGCACTTCTGCCTGGGGGATGGGAGCGAGACCCTGTCTCAAAAAAATCACATCTGGTGGAATGGAGGAACGTCATTTGTTCCTCACTGATGTTAATTTTGATCATGCAATCTAGATGTTTTCTAGTTTCTCCACAATATAGTTACTGCTTTCCCCTTTGCGACTAATACGTAGCCTTGAGAGAAACTTTTTGAGATCATGCAATTAGTCAGTTTCCCCTCAAACTTTCCTCTTTTCTTGGTATTCATGAAGGATCCACATTCATTAATGATAATTGCCCAAACCAGTGATTACCATGATGGTTGCAAAATGGCAAAATATGAAGAAATTACATGGAATACAGCACAGAAAGACAATGATGTAGAAAATAGAAAATATCTGGAAGGTAGCATGTGATCGATCATGTATCCAGTCAGAATTCCTGAAGGAGAGAATAGGGAGGAGGAAGGAAAAGTAATACTAGGAGAGATAATGGCTAAGAATATTTCTAAATGCATGAAAGACACTTGTCTCAGACATAGGAAGTCTAAGAATATCAAGCAAGACAAATAAAGAGATATCCACACCCAGACACATCATGGTTAAATTACAAACTTGAAACAAAAAGAGAGCATCTTAACAATAGCCAGATAGGAAAGATACGTGCCAGCACCAATTCCTGGCCTCTGGAGGCTCTAGAGGTAAACGCTATTCTGCTTTTTGAGATATTAAATTCTTTGCTTTAAAAAATTTATTTATAGTTTTGTTATATGCATTAGTTTCCCAGGAGTGCCTTAACAAATATCAGAAACAAAATGATTTTATTTTCTCATAGTTTTGGGTCTGAAATTTAGGTGTTGGCAGAACCATGCTATATCTAAAGCATCTATGGAAGGACGCTTCTTTGCCTTTTCCACCTTCTGGTAGCCCCAGGCATTTCTTGACTTGTGGCAGCATAACTCCAATCCCTGCTTTCATCATAACCTGGTCGTCTTTCTTATGTGTTTTTCTTTCCTTTTCTAATAAAGACATCAGTCGTATTGGATTACAGTCCTCCACCCTAATGATCTCATCTTAACTTGATTACATCTGCAAATGCCCCATTTCCAAATAAGGTTGCATTCACAGATGCTGGGAGTGAGGACTTCAACAGATATGTTAGGGGAGCAAGATTCAACTCATAACATCATCCTAAGCACTATAGTCTGGTTTTGCCTGTTTTTGAACTTTTGATTTCACATAAATAGAATCATATTTTGGACTTGTTTTATGTCAATATTAGGTTTTGTGGTCTATTCACATGGTAGTGTGGGGTTTCAGTTATATTCATTTTCATTGTGTTGTAGTATTCAGTTGTATCACTATGCCACAACTTATTTATTCATCAATATTTGATAAGATTTGGGTTATTTTACAGTTTTTTACTCTTACAAACAATGTTGCTAAGAATATTCTGTACCACTATGTTTGTGCACATATATAAGAATTTCTTTAAAAGATGTATGTAGAAGAAAAACTGCTAGGGCATAGAGTTTGCATATCTTTGACTTTACTAAAATGCTAAATTAATTTTCAAACTTTTGTAGACAATTCACAGACCATCAGCGATGTATAGAATTTCCTTTGTTTCACATCCTTGCCAACCTTTGATATTGTCAGAATTTTTATTTTTGTCAATTTGGTGGGTATCCAAAGCTACTTCATAATGGTTTTAATTTGCATTTCCTTGATTACTGCTGACAGTTAATATTTTGTCATATGTTTATTGATAATTTGGAGTTTCCATTTTGTGAAGTTCTAGACTTTTTCCCATTTTAAAAATTTGTATTTCATTTTTTTCTTACTAATTTTTAGGAGTTCCTTATATTTTCTGAATAGAGAAGTACTTTTTAGTTATATGTGTTGCAAATATCTTATCCTACTCTGTAGCTTGTATTTTCACTCTTTTATAGTGGCATATGATGAACTGAAGTTTTTAATTTTAATGTGGTCTCACTTCTTAATACTCAAAAAATACTTAGTTCTCTTTGTGTCTTGGTTATGAAACTTTTCCCCATTCCAAAATCGTGAAGGCATTCTCCTCACTTCTTAGAGCTTTTTAGTTTGTCATTTATGATTGAGTCTTTATTACTCCTGCAGTTGGTGTTTGTGTTTGGTGTGAGATAGAGATACAATTTTACTTTTTTCCATGTGGCTACTCAGTGGGCTCACCACCAAATATCTGTAGTGTATCTTCAAATATCTGTAGAGTGTGTTTGGGCTCTATTCTGTTCATCAATCTACTTATCCATTCCTACACCCATACTTAACGTAGCTTTAACTACAGTCATTTTGTAATAAATAAGTCCTGCTATTGGGTAAAGCAAATCTTTCCTCTTCTTTTATAAAGTGTTTGGCTATTCTTGATCCTATATATTTTTTCATTAATTTTAGAATTAGCTTGTCAAGATTCACAAAAAATAAGTCAAGATCATATATGTGTGTGTGTGTGTGTGTATATATGTATATATATGTATATATATGTATATATATGTATATGTATATACTTTTTTTTTTTTTTTGAGACAGAGTCTCACTCCGTTGCCCAGGCTGGAGTGCAGCGGCGTGATCTCGGCTCACTGCAACTCTGCCTCCCAGGTTCAAGCAATTCTCCTGCCTCAGCCTCCCGAGTAGCTGGGATTACAGGCATGTGCCACCACGCCTGGCTAATTTTTGTATTTTTAGTAGAGACGGGGTCTTGCCATGTTGGCCAGGCTGGTCTCGAACTCCTGACCTCAGGTGATCTGCCCACCTTGGCCTCCCAAAGTGCTGGGACTACAGGTGTGAGCCACTGAGCCCAGCAGAGATTCTATATATTTTTCCATTAATCTTAAAATTAACTTGTCAAGATTCACAAAAACAAGTTGAGATTATTGGCTTTTAATTGAATCTAAATTAAATTAATTGGAGAACATTTACATATTTAAATATTGAGTGTTCTGCTTAATGAGATGATATATCTTTTCATTTATTTAGGACTTATTTTATAACCATTAGTAAAATAAGTTATATGTAATAAATTATTATATCCATTAATACAATTGTATAGTTTTCTCCATTGATGTCTCCAAAATTCTTTGTAAGATTTGTTTTTAGGTATTCTGTGTGCTTAATGATATTAAAAATAACTATTTGTTAAAGGCATATAGAAATATAGCAATTTATTTCTGTAAACTGATTTTATTTCCAGCAATTCTACTAAACTCTCCTACTTATTTTTAAATTATCTGTAGATAGTCTTAGAATTTTTACATCACAATTATATCACGTGTAAGTATCAAGGTATCAAGTTTAGTTTCTTCCTTCCAGAACATTAACACTTTTTTGTGCTTTATTATGCTAGCTAAAATCCTCATACAATGTGGAATTGTAGTGGTGACAGTAGGTATCTTAGTCCATTTGTGTTGCTATACAGGAATATCTGAAGCTGGATCATTTATAAATAAAAGAGGTTTATTTGGCTTCTGGTTTTACAGACTGTACAAGAAGCATGGTGTCAGCATTTGTTTCTGGTGAGGGTCTCAGGAAGCTTCCACTCGTGGAAGGCAAAGGGGAGTGGGGATCTCATGGTGAGAGGGGAATAAAGAGAGAGGGAAGGGAGATGCTTGGCTCTTTTTAACAATCAGTTATGGTGGTAATGAATAGTGA
Source organism: Pongo abelii (assembly GCF_028885655.2). NCBI lineage: Eukaryota > Metazoa > Chordata > Mammalia > Primates > Hominidae > Pongo > Pongo abelii. The sequence goes on along the minus strand of NC_085928.1, from coordinate 190,796,044 downwards.
GAACTTACCACTTCGAGAAGGACACCAAGCCATTAATAAGGAATCTGCTCCCGGAATCCAAATACCCCCCACCGGGCCTCACCTCTAACACTGGAGGTCAAATTTCAACATGAGATCTGATGAGATGTCAAACATCCAAACTACATTAGTAGTCATATTTGTTTTGTTCTTGATTTCAAAGAGAAAGCTTTCAAGAGTTTTATTATGCATAATTTTGCAGCAGCTTTTTGTTTATTTATTTGTAAACATCCATTACTACGTGTATTAGTCAGGGTTCTCTAGAGGGACAGGACTAATAGGATAAGTTCATATATGAAAAGGAGTTTAGCCGAGCGCAGTGGCTCACACCTGTAATCCCAGCACTTTGGGAGGCCGAGGTGGGCGGATCACGAGGTCAGAAGATTGAGACCATCCTGGCTAACATGGTGAAACCCCATCTCTAACTAAAAATACAAAAAAATTAGCCAGGCCTGGTGGAGGGCACCTGTAGTCCCAGTTACTCAGGAGGCTGAGGCAGGAGAATGGCGTGAACCCGGGAGGCAGAGCTTGCAGTGAGCTGAGATCACGCCACTGCACTCCAGCCTGGGCGACAGAGTGAGACTCTGTCTCAAAAAAAAAAAAAAAAAAGAAAAGGAGTATTGACTCACATGATCACAAGGTGAAGTACCACAATAGGCTGTCTGCAAGCTGAGGAGCAGTCTTAAGTCCAAAAAACTCAAAAGTAGGGAAGCTGACAGTGCAGCCTTCAGTCTGTGACCAAAGGCCTGAGGGCTCCTGGCAAACAACTGGTGTAGGTTCAAGAGTCCAAAAGCTGAAGAACTTGGAGTCCGATGTTTGAGGGCAGAAAGCATCCAGCATGGGAGAAAGATGGAGGCCAGAAGACTTAGCCAGTCTAGTCCTTCCACGTTCCTCTGCCTGCTTTTAGCCTAGCCTTGCTGGCAACTGATTAAATCATGCCCACCCAGATTGAGGGTGGGTCTGCCTCGCCCAGTCCACTGATTCAAATGTTAATCTCCTTTGGCAACACCCTCACAGACACTCCCAGAAACAATACTTTGCATCCTTCAATCCAATCAAGTTGACACTCAGTATTAACCATCACACTAGGTTAAAGAGATTCTCTTCTATTCTTAGTCAGCCATGAATATTATCATGCCTGAATGTTAGATTTTCTGAAGAGCCTTTTTTCTTCACTTAGGTAGAAGATCAAATGCTATTTCTTTTTTAATCTGCTAATACAGTGAATTACATTAATTGATTTCTTAAGTTAAAACAATCTTGCATTTTTGGAATTAAACCCAACTTAGATATATTTTTCATATATTAATGGATCTAGTTTGCTAATATTTAATTTATGGCTTTTATATCTATTTTGTGTTACATAAGATGCCGTTATTTCATATGTCACTATGAAAGAACAAAAATAATGAAACTATGACACAATACTTTTTCACCTTGATTTTTAATTTTATGGAAATAATTTTTGGCTTATTTCAACATAGGTTTTATTATATATCACTCTTATACACAGAAAAATATGTAAGTAAGGAAAATTGGTTGAGATATTCCTAAAACATATTCACAGCACCCATCATAACTATATTACATTAAATTTAAAATTACACCTTAGTCAATGTCAACTACTGTATTTCAACAAATTGAAGCCTCCACCAATTGCCTTAGGTGAAGACATACTCCTCTAATGTGAATTTGCTGTAGCATCTGTCATTGTGAAGACTAGAATTGTTTTCTCAAATTCTTATTTTATTTTATTTTTTTGAGACAGAGTCTCACCCTGTCTCCCAGGCTGGAGTGCAATGGCGCAACCTTGGCTCACTGCAACCTCCACCTCCCGAGTTCAAGCGATTCTCCTGCCTCAGCCTTCCGAGTAGCTGGGATTACAGGTGCGCACCACCACGCCCAGCTAATTTTTTTGTATCTTTAGTAGAGAGGGGGTTTCACCATGTTGGCAAGACTGGTCTCAAACTCCTGACCTCATGATCTGCCTGCCTCAGCCTCCCAAAGTGCTGGGATTACAGGTGTGAGCCAGTGTGCCTGGCCCTCAAATTCTTGATATACATATATTTTTAGAATCTTATTTTAGATTCTCTCTTGTTCTGTGTATGAATGCTGTGTATTTCTTTTTCAAACTTTAACCTACCTCTAACAATTGTTGGGGAGAGGTGGTATGGGCTGTAGAGTGAGTGAGATATTCTAGGTATGGGGGCTCTTCATACCTTCAGAGAGTTTCCATCTATACTGGGCACTAACCTGCCTCTCAGGACTAAAGACGCTCCACACTCATTGCTTTTGTTTGGGACCTGAGTCCTCTGCTGCTCAGCATTAGATAAACGGGCAGCATAGGAAAAGTGAAAACTAACTGTCTGCACTTTCCATGGATTCCCCAAAATCACCTTGCTGTTTTCTACAGACCTCCTCCAGCTCCTCATGTATGCTACCTTTGACTTGAAGTACCCTTCAAGCTACTTCTGCACATCTATTAATTTGGAGCTCTGATTTCCTCCTTCAGTAACCTCCCTTGCCTCCTATATTTCAGAGATTTTTTTTATATGCTTTTAAGAGTGACACAACCATCCCCTATTGTTATTCTAGGCTGTTGTGGACTTATTAATAGTATTTTTCTATTTCTAGAAATCTGGGTGGGATGTGGGGTTAGAATGTACATTCATATTGTAGTATTTCTAACAGCATTCAACAATGTTTATGTCAGGGTAATTTTAAATTTATATTTGGTGTATTTTTAAACTTTTCTATGACATATATACATTGATTAATTATATTTTTAACTATAAAAGTAAATAGAGTATTCTTGTATAAAATCAAAAGTGAACCTTTCTCTTTTCACCCCCACCTGCAATCCTACTTCTCAGAGTTAACCACTGTCTAGATGATAATTTCACAATCATGGTACTATTGACATGTAAGCCAGATGATTCTTTGTTATGGGGAGCTGTCCTATCCATTGTGAGATGTTTAGCATCATCGCTGACCCCATACCAACTAGATATTATTAGCAACTGCTAAGTTGTGACAATCAAACATATCTTCAGACATCATCAAGTGTCCCTGGGGGGCAAGATGATCTGTGGTTGGAAACTACTGGTCTAGATTTATTTCCATGAATTTGTAAACAAACAAGTGCATAGAATAACAGTTAAATGGGAAAATAACTCATACTGAAATAGTACATGATAAAACCTGCTGGCTTATGGGCCTTTAAAGTCAGCATTTCCAAAAGTATAGTCTTTGAACACTAGCTTGATGCTAAAGTGTTATATGAAAAAATAATGTGGTCAAGTAAACTTGGGTAACACAGAGTTAACAAAATTAAACTGTTTTCTTTCTTATATGACTACTCTGAAACTTTAAGTTTCTACCTTGCCTTGTGAATCTCCAGGAGGGAGATATAGTTGTACCATTTCCCAAGTTTATATGGCTACAGAATCTTTGTTTCATGGTGCATTTCATGGGACTGTTTGGTGGAAATCCACTGGGAGATTTTAACACTGATCCTTCAAATGTAAGAAAGTCCATGGCAGTTTTTAACCAAATATAAAGTTGAAACAATAAACCACCACCAACAAAAACCAGAACTATGTACAGCAGGTTTTAGAACAAATATAAAGCTGAAACAATAAAAAACAACAGAACGATTTTATGTTCCCAGTATTCTTCTATCTCCCTACTCTGTCCTAACCCATGCTAAGGAAAATCAAACCATGTGGTTTAGCAGATGAATGAGACAGAAGCAAACAGACTGGCACGCCTACTTGTCATATAGAAGGTATATGACTTTCACTGGTGGGCCAGTTATTATTTAAGGAATGCCACAGGCTGGTGCCAAAGGAATAAAGGATACTAATACCATTTTAGAAGAGGCTTATCTCATGAGAGGCCATAGTAGTTCATATTTCCCCCTCCTCAAGATTCCAGGCCACTATCTTTTTTTCTGTCCTTCTTTGGAAGAGGTGGATAAAGTTACTATTAATATTTTCATCAAAATTATAATGGCGCAAATGGTAATTTTATAACCTTCATTGTCTTTCCAATCATTCAATGGAATTTTTTAAATATTAAAACGAATCTTTATTAGAGAAAGACAAATAAATAAAAATCTTTTATAACGTTTCCATCAGATTGGTAGTCACTGTTCATTTGTGGTAGCACTGAGGCATTTGTTGTTGTTGTTGCTAGACAAGACTCAGACTAGACTATAGGGAGTGGGGGAGAGGTGCATTGCAAATAGACGCTATGTATTCATATGAGGGTAGCCTGAGGTCAGTGGGTGTTCTGCAGTATGAAAGAAAATAGGGATATAAATAAGCACGTTTATGTCCTCCTGTCCTTTCCTTTCCTCATGGAGGAAATAAAAAGATGAAAATAGGCTGAAAAAAACCCACAAAAGCTGAAGATATAAGATGCATAAGGGAATATTCTTGGTATCACTGCATAATTTCCAAGCTGATTATTCAATGTTTAGAATTATGAGAAATAGAAACCAATGGAAAAGAGGAAAATATATAAATTCACATGTTTCATTCAGTGGAAGGAGGCCAGGGAGAGTGAAGTCAGTTTCATTCTTATCTAAATAATCTCAATTTCCATTTTCTAAAGAAAAGCAGCATTATGAGAAGAGGAGCCTGTGTTACACATATTTATTCTTATGTATATTGTCACCAGAGGGCACTAGTAAATGTTTATGAAAAGCTAAAACTCCAAAATTTACAGGAGATGGAGTGCAAAGCTGTAAGTATGAATCCTAGTTGTCTATTAGCCACTCTATACTTTTTATTTTTTTATCTATAAATTAAAATATTTACAACTATCCCTAAATGGAGGTCTATAAACTGAAAATTTTGTAACTACTCTAAATGAAGGATTCAATTTTCTAATCAAAACTATGTTTTAAATTCAGAGTAATCAAAAAGAGGAGCCGACTAGACACAGCCAGGAAGAGTTTCTCCCACCGGGAGACCAGACCAGCAAGAAAACTGGCACCCTCCAAGCAGGTTGTTGAAAGGAAGGCATTGAATGTGGGCAGAGGGTGATGCAGATGGTAGGCTGAAGGGTGAAGAAGCTGGGAACCCTGCATTGGGTTACTGAGCACTGGATCTCGTTTCTGATCCCGAGTAGCCCCTGGGGAAAATGTGAGTTAAATAGGTATGGAGTGGCCCATTTTCACCAAAGACCTCTGGAATCCTAGCTGCAGGAGACTTTATGGCCCCATGAACATTTATGCTGGCAGGGAGAGCTGCTTGGAGAGTTGGCAGGAACAGGAGTCTAGCCGGCATGGAGCTCATAGTTTGGCTCAGGAATAGCTGCAGTAGAGCATGGACAGGGATACCCATCCCCCAAGGCTTCCCATGGTCCTTCAGGTAGCTTTGGCCTTTGTTGAGTGTTGGAACTGGACAGAACAAGTCTATCCTGCCACGTGGGACAGGGCTGGTCTGATTTGAGTGTCTCTTGTCTGCTAGCCTCTCCCAAGGTTCACACGTGGCTGCACCCACTTGCAACACAGCCTCAGATGCCTAACTGGGGTGCTTCTCAGTGGCCACCACCATAGCTCTTTTGCTGGTAGACACTGCCTAACCATCAGAGAGCTTTTGCAGATGGACCCCAGCCAGTGCGCATCTGCTTGCAGCCTTCCCCCAGCACTTTGCTGGTGTATGCACATGCGTGTGTGAACTGCACTGCTGCTGTCCTACCACTAGCGCATGCATGTGCACAGTCCACCACCCCGCTGCTGCCCTGCTGTTGTTTGCATGTGCTTTGACCCTATTGCCACCCACCCAGTGAAGTGCTTTTGCAGGCACCCCCTGCATCAGAGTGGTGTTGCCAGCATGGACATCTCAGATCCCTTAGCACAGCAGGTACTTAACCTCAAGGAGCCAGAGAACAAAGTTGTGGGCCTGGTCTCAGCCCCCAGGGTTAAAGCACACAGCCCATGAATGCTGAGCTGCGCCTTGGCCCACTGAAATTATTAAGAAATAAAGCCAGTGAACTAAACCCAACTTATACCACAGTCAAACCCTCAAGTGCATCAAAGAATATAAAAGCAAAAAGCCCTATTGGAAGAATGGCAACTTCAAAGATTAAGGAAACATCAGCTCACACAGTTGAGAAGGAACCAGCACAAGATCTCTGGCAACTCAAAAAGCCAGTGTCTTCTTACCTCCAAATGACTGCACTAGCTTCCCAGCAATGGTTCTTAACCAGAATTAAATGGCTGAAATGACAGACATAGAATTCAAAATCTGGATGGCAATGAAGATCATCGAAATTGAGGAGAAAGTTGAAACCCAATCTAAGGAGTCTAAGAAATCTAGTAAAAGGATTCAAGAGCTGAAAGACAAAATAGCCATTTTAGGAAAGAATCAAATTGATTTGATAGAGCTGAAAAGCTCACTACAAGAATTTCTTAATACAATTAGAAGTATTAGTTGGTGCAAAAGTAATTGCAGTTTTTGTCATTACTTTTAAATAGCAAAAACCACAATTACTTTTGCACCAACCTAATACTAACAGCAGAATAGACTAAGCTGAGGAAAGAATCTCAGAGCCTGAATACCAATTCTTTGAATCAACTCAGTCATTTAAAAACACAGAAAAAAAGAATTAAAAAAAATGAACAGAATCTCTGAGAAATATGAGATTTTGTGAAGAGACCAAACCTATGACTTATTGGCATCCCTGAAAGAGAAGGAGAGAGAGCAAGCAATTTGGAAAACATACTTAAGAATATTAACCATGAAAATTTCCCCAACCTTGCTAGACATGTTCACATTCAAATTCAGGAAATTCAGAGAACCTATCAAGACACTATCCAAGATGACCATCCCCAAGGAAATGGTCATCAGATTCTTCAAGGTCAAAGTAAAAGGAAAAATATTAAAGGCACCTAGAGAGAGGGGGCAGGTCACCTTCAAAGAGAACCCTATCAGACTAAGAGCAGACTTTTAGCAGAAACTCTACAAGCCAGAAGAGATTAGGGACCTGTATTTAGCATCCTCAAAGACAATCAATTCCAACCAAGAATTTCATATCCAGCCAAACTAAGCTTCATAAGTGAAGTAGAAATAAAATCATTTTCAGACAAATGCTAAGGGAATTCATTACCACTAAAGTTGCCTTATAAGATATTCTTAAAGGAATGCTAAACATGGAAACAAAAAGACATTACTGGCCAGCACAAAAACACACTTAAGTACATAGACCATTGACACTATAAAGCAACTATAATCAAGTCTACATAGAAACCAAAAACCAATATAATAGGATCAAATCCACATCATATCAATATTAACCTTAATTGTAAACAGGATAAATGTCCCACTTAAAAGGCACAGAGTTGGATGAAGAAGCAAGGACCAACTGTATGCTGTCTTCAAGAGACCCATCTCACATGCAATGACACCCATAAGCTCAAAGTAAAGAGATGGAGAAAGATCTATCAAGCAAATGAAAACAGAAAAGATCAGGAGTTGCTATTTTTATTTCAGACGAAATAGACTTTAAACCAATAATAATCAAAAAGGACAAAGAAGGGCATTGCATAATGATAAAGTGTTCAACTCAACAAGAAGACTTAACTATCTTAAGTATATATGCACCCAACACTGGAGCATCCAGATTCATAAATCAAGTTCTTAGAGACCTACAAAGAGATTTAGATAACCACACAATAACAGGAGACTTCAACACCCCAATGACAGTATTAGATCAGTGAGGCAGAAAATTATCAAAGATATGTGAGATCTAAAACAGATATTTGGGACCTAAACTCATCTGTTGTAAACAGGGTTAAGAGGGAAGTTTATAGCACTAATCATCCACATCAAAAAAGGAAGATCTCAAATTAACAACCTAGCATCACCTAGAGGAACTAGAAAAACAAGAGCAAACCAATCCCAAAGCTAGTAGGAGAAAAGAAGTAACCAAAATCAGAGGTGAACTGAATGAAATGGAGACATAAAAATCCATACAAAAGACCAATGAAACCAATGGTTGGTTCTTGAAAGAATAAATAAGATTGATAGACTACTAGCTAGATTAATGGAAAAAAGGGAAGACCCAAACAAATGCAATCAGAAATGACAAAGGGGACATTACCACTGACCCTACAGAAGTAAAAAAAAAAAAAACCCCTCATAAACTATTAGGAACACATCTATGCACACAAACTAGAAAACCTAGAAGAAATGAATAAATTCCTGGAAATGTACAGCCTCCTAAGACTCAACCAAGAAGAAATTGAAACCCTGAACAGATCAATAAGGAGTTATGAAATTGAATCAGTAATAAAAATCCTACCAACCAGAAAAGGTCCTAGACTAGACGGATTCACAGCTGAATTCTACCAGACATAGAAAGAAGAGCTGGTACCAATTCAACTGATACTATTCCAAATAATTGAGGAGGAGGGTCTCCTCACTAGCGCTTTCTATGAGGCCAACATCATGCAGATACCAAAGCCTGGTAGAGACACAGCAAAAAAGAAAACTTTAGGCCAATATTCCTGATAAACATAGATGTAAACATTCTCAACAAAATACTAGCAAACCAAGTCCAGCAGCACGTCAAAAAACTAGTCCACCATGGTCAAGCAGGCTTTATTCCTGGAATGCAAGGTTGGTTTAACATACACAAATCAATAAATGTGATTAATCACATAAACAGAACTAAAACCAAAAAACATATGATCATCTTAGTAAATGCAGAAAAGGCTTTTGATAAAATTCAACATTCTTTCATGTTAAAAATCCTCAATAAACTAGGCATACCTCAAAATGAGCCATCTATGACCAACCTACAACTGACATAGCACTGAATAGGAAAATCTAGAAGCATTCCCCTTGAGAACTGGAACAAGACAAAGATACCCATTTTCACTACTCCTATTCAACATAGTACCAGATTCCTAGCCAGAGCAATCAGGCAAGAGAAAGAAATAAAAGACATCCAAACAGGAAGAGAGAAAGCCAAACTATTTTTATTTACAGATGATATGATTCTATACCCAGAAAACACCACAGCCTTTGCCCTAAGGCTCCTAGATCTGACAAACAACTTCAGCAAAGTTTCAAGATACAAAGTCATTGTACAAAAATCTGTAGCATTTCTATACAAGAATAACATCGAAGCTGAGTGCCAAGTGAAGAACACAATCCTATTCACAATAGCCACAAAAAGAATAAAATAGTTAGAAATATAGCTAGCCAGAGAAGTGAAGAATCTCTGCAATGAGAATTACAAAACACTGCTGAAAGAAATCAGAGACAACACAAACAAATAAAAAAAAATCCATGCTCATGTACAGGAAGATTCAATATTGTTAAAATGGTTATACTGCCTGATATAGTTTGGCTGTGTCTCCACCCAAATCTCATCTTGAATTGTAGCTTGCTTAATTCCCATGTGTTGTGGGAGGAAACTGGTGGGAGATAATTAAATCATGGGACCAGTTTCTCTCAGACTGTTCTCATGGTAGTGAATAAGTCTCACAAGGTCTGATGGTTTTATAAGGGATTTCCCCTTTCACATGGCTCTCATTCACTCTTGCCTGCCGCCATGTAAGATGTACCTTTTGCCTTCCACTGTGATTATAAGGCCTCCCCAGCCACGTGGAACTGTGAGTCCATTGGACCTCTTTTTCTTTATAAATTACCCAGTCTCAGGTATGTCTTTTTCAGCAGCATGAAAATGAACTAATACAGTAAATTGGTACCAGGAGTGGGGCACTGCTGTAAAGATACCTGAAAATGTGAGAGCAATTTTGGAACTGGGTAACAGGCAGAGGTTGGAACAGTGTGGGGGGCTCAGAAGAAGACAGGAAAATGTGGGAAAGTTTGGAACTCCCTACAGACTTGTTGAATGGCTTTGACCAAAATGCTGATAATGACATGGACAATGAAATCCAGGCTGAGGTAGTCTCAGGTGGTGATGAGGAACTTGTTGGGAACTGGAGTAAAGGTGACTCTTGCTATGTTTTAGCAAAGAGACTAGTGACCTTTTGTACCTGCCCTAGAGATTTGTGAAACTTTGAACTTGAGGGAGATGATTTAGGGTATCTGGTGGAAGAAATTTCTAAGCAGCAAAGCATTCAAGAGGTGATTTGAGTTCTGTTAAAAGCATTCAGTTTTAAAAGGGAAACAGATCATACAAGTTTGGAAAATTTGTAGCCTGATGATGTGGAGGAAAAGAAAAACCCATTTTCTGAGGAGAAATTCAAGCTAGCTATAGAAATTTGCATAAGTAATAAGGAGCCAAATGTTAATCACTAAGACAATGGGGAAAACGTCTCCAGGGCATGTCATAGGGCATTCATGATCTACCCTATCATCACAGGCCTGGAGGCCTAGGAGGATAAAATGGTTTCCTTTGCCAAGCCCAGGGCCCCCCTGGTGTGTGCAGCCTAAGGACTTTGTGCCCTGCATCCCAGCCACTCTAGCCGTGGCTAAAAGGGGCCAAGGTACAGCTTGGTCCATGGCTTCAGAGGATGCAAGCCCCAAGTCTTGGCAGCTTCCATGTGGTGGTGAGCCTATGGGTGCACACAGGTCAAAAATTGAGGTTTGGGAACCTCTGCCTAGATTTCAGAGGTTGTGTAGAAATGCGTGGATGTCCAGGAAGAAGTCTGCTGCAGGAGCAGGGCCCTCATGGAGAACTTCTGCTAGGGCAATTCAGAAGGGAAATGTGAGCTTGAAGCCCCCACACAGAGTCCCCACTTGGGCACTGGCTAGCAGAGCTGTGAGAAGAGGGCCACCACCCTCCAGACCCCAGAATGGTAGATCCACTGACAGCTTGCATCATGCACCTGGAAAAGCCACTGACACTCAACGTCAGCTCGTGAAAGTAGCTGGGAGGGAGGCCATACCCTGCAAAGCCACAGGGGCAGAGCTGCCCAAGACCATGGGAACCCACCTCTTGCATTAGCATGACCCAGCTGTGAGACATGGAGTCAAAGGAGATCATTTTGGACTTTAAGATTTCATTGCCCTACTGGATTTCAGACTGCATGAGTCCTTTAGCCTGTTTGTTTTGGCCAATTTCTCCCATTTGGAATGAGTATTTATTTATTCCCATTTGGAATGTATTTATTCAATGCCTGTACCCCCATTGTTTCTAGGAAGCAACTAAACTTGCTTTTGATTTTATAGGCTCATAGGTGGAAGGGACTTGCCTTGTCTCAGATAAGACTTTGGACTGTGGACTTTTGAGTTAATGCTGAAAAGAATTAAGGCTTTGGGGAACTGTTAGGAAGGCATGATTGGCTTTGAAGTGTGAGGGCATGAGATTTAGGAGGGGCCAGTCTTAGCTGTGTCCCCACCGAAATCTCATCTTGAATTGTAGCTCCCATAATTCCCATGTGTTGTGGGAGGGACTCAGTGGTAGATAATTGAATCATGGGGGCAGTTTTCTCCATACTGTTCTCATGGTAGTGAATAAGTCTCACAAGATCTGACAGTTTTATAACTGGTTTCCCCCTTTGCTTGGCTCTTATTTTCTCTTGCTGCTGCCATGTGAGACTTGCCTTTTGCCTTCTCCTATAATTGTGAGGCCTCTCCAGCCATGTAGAACTCTGAGTTCATTAAACCTCTTTTTCTTTATAAATTACCCAGTCTCAGATATGTCTTTATCAGCAGTGTGAAAATGGACTAATACACTACCCAAAGCAATGTACAGTTCAATGCTATTCCTGATAGCATCACACTACCTGATATCAAAGGCATCACACTACCTGATATCAAAGTATACTGTAAAACTACAGTAATCAAAACACATGGTAATGGTACAAAAACAGATGCATAGACCAAAGAAACAAGTGTGAGAACCCAGAAATAAAGTTGTATACCTACAATGATCTGATCTTTGACAAAGTTGACAACAATAATCAATGGGGAAAGGAATTCCTACTCAATAAATGCTGGGATAACTGGCTAGCCATATGCAGAAGATTAAAACTGGACCCCTTCCTTATGTTATATATAAAAATTAACTCAAGATGGATTACATACTTAAATGTAAAACATAAAGCCATAAAATCTCTAGAAGAAAACCTAGGAAATGCCATTCTGGACATAGGCCCTTGCAAAGATTTCATGATAAAGACTCCAAAAGCAATTGCAACAAAAACAAAAATTGACAATGGGACCTAATTAAACTAAAGAGCTTCTTCACAGCAAAAGAAACTATCAATAAAGTAAACAGACATCCTACAGAATGGGAGAAAATATTTGCAAACTATTTCTCTGACAAAGGTATGATATTCAGAATCCATAAGGAACTTAAATAAGCAAAAAAACAATCTTATTAAAAAATGGGCAAAGAACATGGACAGACACTTCTCAAAAGAAGACATACATGTGGCCAACCATATGAAAAAATGCTCAATATCACTAATCATCAGAGAAATGAAAATCAAAACCACAATGAGATACCATCTCACACCAGTCAGAATGGCTATTACTAAAAAGTCAAAAAATTACAGATATTGGTGAGTTTGCAGTGAAATGGGAAAGTTTATACACTACTAGTGAGAATGTAAGTTAGTTCCTAGCCACTTTGGAAAGCAGTTTGGTGAATTTTCAAAGAGCTCAAAGCAGAATTACCATTTGACCCAACAATCCAATTTTTGGGTATATACCCAAAGGAATATAAACTGTTCTAACAAAAAGACACAGGCATGTGCTTATTGCAGCACTATTCACAAAAGCACGGACATGGAATCCACCCAGATGCCCATCAGTGGGGGACTGGATAAAGAAAATGTGGTACATATGCACCATGGAATGCTACACGGCCATTAAAAAGAACAAAATCATGTCATTTGCAAGATGCAGCTGGAGGCCATTATCCTAACAAATTAACACAAGAGGTGTTGTCATCCCTGTTACTACTCCAGGCTGTGGGGTCAGTGCAGATATTCAATCATGAAGTCAGGGTAGGGATTTCTCCTGTGATGTGGCCAGCAAGACTGTTTGTGTTCCGGGGGCTGGACTTCCAGGTGATTTTACAACAAGATGCTGCTCTCCATAGGGATGCTTATGCTTTCAGCCACACAAGTCTACAGCATCGTGGCTGTCCAGCTCTTTGCATTCTTAAACCTACTGCCTGTAGAAGCAGACATTTTAGCATATAACTTTGGAAATACGTCTCAGACGTTTGATGACCTCCCTGAAAGATTTGGTTATAGACTTCCAGCTGAAGGTTTAAAGGGTTTTTTGATTAACTCAAAACCAGAGAATGCCTGTGAACCCATAGTGCCTCCACCAGTAAAAAACAATTCGTCTGGCACTTTCATTGTGTTAATTAGATGACTTGATTGTAATTTTGATATAAAGGTTTTAAATGCACAGAGAGCAGAATACAAAGCAGCCATAGTTTACAATATTGATTCTGATGACCTCATTAGCATTGGATCCAACGACATTGAGGTACTAAAGAAAATTGATGTTCTATCTGTCTTTATTGGCGAATCATCAGCTAATTCTCTGAAAGATGAATTCACATATGAAAAAGGGGGCCACCTTATTTTAGTTCTTGAATTTAGTCTTCCTTTGGAATGCTGCCTAATTTCCTTCCTTGTCATAGTGGGCATCTGTCTCATCTTGATAGTCATTTTCATGTTTTTGGCTATTACAAATAAAGCTGATATGGACATTTGTTGTATGGAAATATGCTTTCATTTCTATTGGATCACAAAATTTTTCCAGGATAGACATAGAGCTAGAAGAAACAGACTTTGTAAAGATCAACTTAAGAAACTCCCTATACATAAATTCAATAAAGGAGATGAGTATGATGTATGTGCCATTTGTTCAGATGAGTAGGAAGATGGAGACAAGCTCAGAATCCTTTCCTGTTCCCATGCTTATCACTGCAAGTGTGTAGACCCTTGGCTAACTAAAACCAAAAAAACCTGTCCAGTGTGCAAGCAAAAATTTCTTTCTCAAGGCAATCCAGACTCTGACACAGATGGTAGTCAAGAATAAAATGAAGTGACCCTTTACTTAGACCTTTAGCTTCTGTCAGTGCCCAGTCATTTGGGGCTTTGTCAGAATCCAACTCACATCAGAACATGACCGAATCTTCAGACTATGAGGAAGATGACAATGAAGATACCAACAGTAGTGATGAAGAAAATGAAACTGATGAACATAATGTTGTGGTCCAGTTGCAGCCTAATTGTGAATGGGATTATAACATAGCTGTTGCAGGAAGTCAGGGACCCCGAATGGAGGGACTGGCTGGAGCCACGGCAGAGGAACTTAAATTGTGAAGATTTCATTTTAATATGGACATTTATCAGTTCCCAAATAATACTTTTATAATTTCTTATGCATGTCTTTATTTTAATGTCTTAATCCCATTGTCTTCATAAGCTGAGGATGTACATCACCTCAGGATCACTGTGATAATTGTGTTAACTGTACAAATTGATTATAAAATGTGTGTTTGAACAATATGAAATCAGTGCACCTTGAAAAAGAACAGAAAAATAGTGATTTTGGGGGAACAAGGAAAGACAACCATAAGGTCTGATTGCCTGTGGGGTTGGGCAAAAAGAGCCATATTTTTCTTCTTGCAAAGAGCTTATAAATGGATGTGTAAGTAGGGAAGATATCGCTAAATTCTTTTCCTAGCAAGGAATGTTAATATTAATACCCTGGGAAAGGAATACATTCCTAGGGGGAGGTCTATAAACGGCCCCTCTGGGAATGTCTGTTTTATGCAGTTGAGATAAGGACTGAGATACGCCCTGGTCTCCTGCAGTACCTTCAGGCTTACTAGGGTGGGGAAAAACTCTGCCTTGGTAAATTTGTGGTCAGACTGGTTCTCTGCTCTTGAACCCTGTTTTCTGTTGTTTAAGATGTTTATCAAGACAATATGTGCACCACTGAACATAGACCCTTATCAGTAGTTCTGCTTTTTGCCCTTTGAAGCATGTGATCTTTGTACCTACTCCCTGTGCTTACACCCCCTCCCCTTTTCAAACCTTTAATAAAAACTTGCTGGTTTTGAGGCTCAGGTGGGCATCATGGTCCTACCAATATGTGATGTCACCCCCGGCGGCCTAGTTGTAAAATTCCTCTCTTTATACTGTCTCTCTTTATTTCTCAGCCAGTCAACACTTATGGAAAATAGAACCTACATTGAAATATTGGGGGTGGGTTCCCCCGATACATAGCAAATACTGTTTGACTTTCAGAAGATGATTGATTTCCCTTTAAAATGTTTAGGTATATACTGTAATTTGATTTTTTTTCTCCCTTCAAAGATTTCTGTAGGAATAACTTATTTTTTAGTATTCTAAAATTTAATCAAATTGCTGAAAAAGGACTTTTGATATGGTATTTATCTGCAAGAGTGTACTTCTTCACTAATAATAATAGACTGGTGCTATAACTCAAGCATCAATTCAGCTCTTCTTTTGGAATGAAAGTATAGCCAAAACAACAACAAAAAGTCCTCAGCATAGCTTGCAATTAAGACCTAGATCACAGTATTTAAGTATTTTGCGTTTTATACATGAGGTTAGTGCTACAGCCACCTAGCATGAAATAACCCAGCTTCCACCTCCACAAAGTTACCTAGAGTTGTTGAGTTGGAATATGTTCTGGCATTTACCCGACCTTCCATCACTGGTGAGAGGCAACAAGGTAATTCAGTGCCTTTCCTCCTATCAGCACAAAGAAACTCAAAGCTGTTTTTTCCCTTTCTGTTCCAAAGAGTCTTATCCTGACAGGAGCAGTCTATACTAGTGCACATTTCAACACTTCTTTTTTTTTTTTTTTTTTAACGTTTTAATTACTATAGTGTTATGTAGAGATTTGACTCAACAGCTAAAGTAATGTCTCTGAACTTTACTTACTAAATTTCAGTATCCTTAAGAGTTTTGTGGTATTGTTATCAAAGCAAAAAGAAAATGCTGCATAAAAATACCAAACCTCAGCAACTGTTAATACTCAGATCATATACCTCTTAATAAATGGCATCTTATGCTAATTAGCCCTGCTAAACTGTGTACAGAGGAAATTATTTGAGTATTGGATTTGAAAGTAAGTGACTTATGTTTAACAGAACTAATGATGTCATTGTAACTATGTAGAAAATGTAGACTAACGTATAATCGAAATACTAAGAATTTTTATATGGCCTTGTATGAGGGGAGTTTAAATGTTAATAAACATGTTTTCCACTTTAAGATCCAGTTAAAAAAATTAACAACTGAGAACCAAATACTGCATGTTCGCACTTATTAGTGGGAGCTAAACATTGAGTGCACATGGACACAAAGAAAGGAATAATAGACACCAGAACCTACCTGAGGGTGGAGGGTGGGAGGTACATGAGAAATGAAAAGCTACCTATTTGGTACTATGCTCGCTACCTGGGTGACAAAGTAATTTGTACACCAGACCAGAGACATGCAACTTACTCATATAACAAACCAGCACATGTACCCTAGAACCTAAAAGTTGGAAAGAAAAAAAAAAATCACGTCATTTAGCAATAAGTACACTTAACAAAAATATAAAATAATTTGTTCGTGATGACTACAATACAATGGTCAAAGATTTTTCTATCACATGACCAATGGCCCCTGAAATTCAAGAAGGTACATTCAGCAAAATGAACTAATAAAAATTCCATGCAAAAACTTTGCTTGAAAAAACTATAAGCCTCAGATTGTTTTTGGTGAAATGTGCTATCTCTTCAACTGCAAATTCCTAGTATCAGCATTCTAAAGTAACAGAGTTATGAAATTAAATTGGATTAAGAAAGAAATAAGTAAAATAATGAATTCAGATGGCTTTTGATACAATTATTTATAACATGTAATTGTTATGGAAATCTTAATTAAAAAAAGAAGTCTTATTTTTGAGGGTCAGTGGTGGTACCTGTGTTAATCTTACAGTGCCATGTTTTTGGAACCTCTCATTTATGTTTCTCATCTATCAGCCTTATGCTATATCCAGACTTCTTTGATGTATCCAAAGACAATGTGGCTATTTGGAAAGAAAAAGGTAGAGTGGGGAGAGGTTCAGAGGGTTGAGAATATAAAGCAATATAATATCTTTTGGACAATAAATATCAAAAAAAAGATTTTCCCTACATCAAAATAAAAAAGAAAAAGGATAAAGGATAGATATAATTGAAATTATATAACAAATGTTTCAAAAGAATATATACCTGTGTGATTTGTAATATAGTAGATATATATTATCTAGTATGTATCTATTATATATATCTATTATATATATTATCTAGTATATATCTTTGTAATCATTTTGTACAAAACTAGAGTTAATAAAAATGTTTATTTTGAAATATTAAAAGTATAGTTTGCCTAAACAGTAATTGCAAATTTACTAAAGTTACTGATATGGTTTGGCTGTGTCCCCACCCAGATCTCATCTTGAATTCCCATGTGTCTTGGGGGGGACCTAGTGGGAGGTGATTGAATCATGAGGGCAGGTTTTTCCCATGCTGTTCTCATGATAGTAAGTCTCTCAAGATCTGATGGTTATGATAAGAGGGAGTTTTCCTGCACAAGCTCTCTCTTTGCCTGCTGTCGTCCATGTAAGATGTGACTTGCTTCTCCTTGCTTTCTGCCATGATTGTGAGGCTTCCCCAGCCATGTGGAACTGTAAGTCCAATTAAACCTCTTTCTTTTGTAAATTGCCCAGTCTCGGGTGTGTCTTTATCAGCAGCATAAAAATGGACTAATACAGTTACACATAACTTTATGTATTTATTTATGTTTACAAATGAAACAAGAAGAAAACTTTAGCATTAAAGGTACTAACATTATTTTAATAAAACAGAAGAAAGTAATTCTGTGTTCAAAACTTGGTGTCAAGCAGATTTGGAGAGGACTTGCTTTCCAGAAATGAAGTGAATGTGAGGGGGAAAAAAGAAAATAACTGAACTTGAAAACAAAATCTGTTGCATGCAAACTTTGTCTCAACAGTCTTCTCTGTAGATAATACTCTTAGCAATTTCTCCTACCTCTAATTTTTCATTTTTATCATCACAATAGACATTAGAATACTATTAAGGCATTCCCTGAAATGAGTAAAACCTCTCTACTTTTATTTCTCTGATAAAATAAACCTGATATAAAAGAAGATAAAAGACTATAGCTTTTCAAAATGGTCATTCTCTTTAGAATTATGCATGCTAAAAATGCCAGGCCAATTTCAGCAACCTTAGACTTGAAGAACTTTTCGATCTGAGACATTGAAACAAAAGCAGGATGTTGACTAACTCTGTTCATGTGCATAAACTAACTCTGTTTTAGTCAGGAGCTAACCTTAATGCATCCACAAGAAATCCAATAGAGCCAATGCCAATGAGACGTTTGCTTTTATTCCTGAAGATTTTTGGGACACAAAATAAAGTTTTACCCACAAAAACTCAGAATTTCTCCAGAAAAAGCCTTATGAGCCATCTCTTCTCCCAGGAATCTCCTCTCAGCCTCTAGTCATCAGGTATCTCTTCTTTTCCATCCGCCCTCCTGCCTTGATCTGTCTCTAAGAAACACTTAATTTGTCTTTTTCTTTCCCCACCTCTGTTTTATTTTTCAAATTTATTCCAACATTACAAAGGTTATTCTAGCCTTTGTCTTTTTAAAAATTTTAAGATTTTTATCGTTAAAAATTTCCTCATGCCTCTTTGCACAATCCCCTCTCTTTACCCCAGCTTCCATGGATCTGATTTCTCTCTATATGCTGTCGTCTTTCCAGAATGTCATATAATTGGCCATAAAGTATGTAGCCTTTTGTGTCTGTCTTCTTTCAGTTAACACAATGTTTTGAAATTCATACATGCTACATGCATTCATGGTTTGTTCCTTTTTACTGGTGAGTAGTGTTGCATTGCTTGGTTGTACTACAATTTGTTTCTCTGTTTACCAGTATGTTTATATGTTGCTGTTTTTAGTTTTTGGCTATTATGAATAAAGTTGTCATAAACATTTTCACATAGGTCTTTGTGTGGTCACATATTATTATTTATTTTGGATAGTTACAAATGAGATTGCTGGTTCCTATAATATATTTAACTTTATAGGTACTGTTAAACTATTTTTCACATGAACTGTATTATTTTGCATCCTAACCAATAATGTTTGAGATATCCAGTTGCTCTACATCCCTGTCTTGACTTGATACTGTCATTCTTTTGAATTGTAGCAATTCTAGTAAATGTGTAATAGGTCTTTGTGTTTTAATTTACATTTTCTCAATGATTAATGATGTCTAACATCTTGTCATGTACTTATTTGCCCTCTGTATATCTTCTTTATTTTCATTTTTAAATTTGCAAATTTAGCACCAAGCCTGGCCAATTCTTGTATTTTTTTGTAGAGGAGGGTTTTGCCATGTTGCCCAGATTGGTTTTGAACTTCTGGGCTCAAATGATCTGCCCATGTTGGCCTCCCAAAATGCTGGGATTACAGGTGTGAGCTACTGTGCCTGGGCTATATATCTTCTTTAATGAAGTGTTATTCAAATGGCTTTTAAAATTAGGTTGTTTGTGTTTTTATTGTTGAGTCCTAAGAGTTCTTATATTCTAAATATTTTTCTAAATTTTTTTAAGTTTTTTTTTTTTGTTTCTTAGGAATATCTCTATTGCAGTAATGTTGCAGGTATTTTTTCCTAGTTTGTCAGTTGTCTTTTTTACATTAAATTAAATTTTTTTTTTTTTTTTCTGGGAAGAGAAAGTCTCCAGTGTGGACAGAAGGTGCTCTTTCTTCCCCTAGTTTATTGTTTGTCTTTTGATGTTACTAATGGTATTTCTTGCAATAAAAAGGTTTTTATCTATCTATCTATCTATCTATCTATCTATCTATCTATCTACCTACCTATTTATTTAGAGACGGAGCCTTGCTCTGTCACCCAGGCTGGAGTGCAGTGACACAATCTCAGCTCACTGCAACCTCCACCTCCCAGGCTCAAGCAATTCTCCTGCCTCAGCCTCCTGAGTATTTGGGATTACAGGTGCCCGCCACCACGCCCAGCTAATTTTTGTATTTTTAGTAGAGAAGGGGTTTTACCATGTTGGACCAGGCTTGTTTCGAACTCCTGACCTCAAGTGATCTGGCCGCCTTTGTTGAGACCAGCTCAGTCGAGACCCTAATCCAGCAGTGCTAGAGGAATTAAAGACACACACACAGAAATCCAGAGTGTGGAGTGGGAATCAGGGGGCTGATAGCCTTCAGAGCTGAGAGCCACGAACAGAGTTTTACCTACATATTTATTGACAGCAAACCAGTGATAAGCATTGTTTCTATAGATTATAGATTAACTAAAATGGAAAACAAAAGGATGGGTTCTGGCTAGTTATCTGCAGCAGGAATATGTCCTTAAGGCACAGATCACTCATGCTATCATTTGTGGTTCAGGAACGCCTTAAGTGGTTTTCTGCCCTGGGTGGGCCAGGTGTTTCCTTGCCCTCATTCCAGTAAACCCACAACCTTCGGCGTGGGCGTCATAGTCATCGTGAGCATGTCACAGTGCTGCAGAGATTCTGCTTATGGCCAGTTTTGGGGCCTGTTTATGGCCAGACTGGGGGGCCTGTCCCTAAAATGCCTTGGCCTCCCAAAGTGCTGGGATTATAGGCATGAGCCACTGTGCCTGGCAAAAAATGTTTATTTTTAAAACTGTACTCATTTCTCAATTTAAAAAATTGCCACCGGATTTTGAGTCATAGGAAGCCTCTCTTAACAATGAGGTTTAAAGAGGAATTCACTCATGCTTTCTTCTAGTGAATTCCATTTCTTCTGTCTAATTACATTTTAAAATATTTATATTTGATAATTTGTGAATTTTATTCTTGTATTTGATGTGAAGTCTGCATCTCATTTTGTTTTTTTCCATATGATTCATCAATTGACCCAGTGGGAGACAGGACTAGCTGGATTTCCTAGGCTAAGAATTCCTAAGCCTAGCTGGGGAATGTGACCGCACCCACCTTTAAACACGGGGCTTGTAACTCAGCTGACATCCGACCAATCAGGTAGTAAAGAGGGCTCACTAAAATACAAATTAGGCTATAAGCAGGAGGTAAAGAAATAGTCAAATCATATATCGCCTGAGAGCACACAGGGAGGGACAATGATTGGGATATAAACCCCAGGAATTTGAGCTGGGAGTAGGCAACCCCCTTTAGGTTCCCTCCCATTGTATGGGAGCTCTGTTTTCACTCTATCAAATCTTGCAACTGCACACTCTTCTGGTCCGTGTTTGTTCTGGCTTGAGCTGAACTTTTGCTCTCTGTCTACCACTGCTGATCGCCACCTTCACAGACCCACCATTGACTTTCACCCCTCCGGATCCGGCAGGGTGTCTGCTGCGCTTCTGATCCAGCAAGGCACCCATTGCCACTCCCGTTTGGGCTAGAGGCTCGTCATTGTTCCTGGTGCAGCTAAGTGCCCGGGTTTGTCCTAATCAAGCTGAACACTAACCACTGGGTTCCATGGTTCTCTTCCATGACCCACGGCTTCTAATAGAGCTGTAACACTCACTGCATGGCCCAAGGTTCCATTCCTTGGAATCTGTGAGGCCAAGAACCCCAGGTCAGAGAACAAAAGGCTTGCTGCCATCTTGGGAGCAGCTGCCACCATCTTGGGAGCAGCCCATCACCATCTTGGGAGCTCTAAGAACAAAGACCCGCCCGGTAACACCAGCACTATTTATTAAACCTTTGTTCCAGTGATTTGAGATGATATTTTTTATCATATATTTAATTCCTACACATATTTATGTCTACTTTTGGGCTTTCTATTTAATTTCTGTTAGTCTATGCATCAGTACCACATTACTTTATGTATGGTCTATAGTATGTTTTAATGTAGGATTAAATCTAGACAGGATTAGTATCCCTCATAGATTTGCTTTTAGTGTTTTCCTGACAATTTTTGCATATTTGTTTTTCATACGAACTTTTTAAAGATAAACTTTTTATTTTAGAATAGTTTTAGATATATAAAAAGTTGCAAAAATAGTGCAGAAAATTCCCGATATACTCCACACAGTTTCCCTTTATTATTAACGTCTTAAAATAGTATAGTACATTTGTCATGATAATTGAACCAATAACTACCAATAACAATAATACCTTGTTATTAACTGAAGTTCATACTTTATTCATATTTCTTTGGTTTTGACCTAATGTTTGTTTTCTGTCCTAGGATTCCATCCTAGATACCACATTATATTTATTTGTCATATCTTCTTAGGCTCCACTTGGCTGTGGTAGTTTTTCAGGGTTTCCTTGTTTTTTTTGATGACCATGACAGTTTTTAAGAATTCTTGGTCAGGCATTTTATAGAAGGTCTCACAATTGGGATTTCTTTGATGTTTTCCTCATGATTATATTGGGTTTTGGGTTTGAGAGAGGAAAACCAAAGATGGAAAGTGACATACTTATCATATATTGTCAACATGACATCACTGTTGATGTGAACCTTGAACACTTGGCAGAGAGAGTTTTTATCATGTTTCTCCACTGTGAAGTTACCCTTTTCATACTACTCTTGATAAGGAAGCCACTACATATAGACCACACTTAAAGACTGGGGAGTTATGCTTCTCTTCCGTGAGGATCGAGTATCTACATAAATTATTTGAAATTCCATCCTAAAGATTTATCTATTCTTCCCCATATATTTATTCAATTATTTATTTATATCAGGATAGACTCATGGATATTCTATATTTTGGGCTATAATTTGATATTTCTTTATTTTGTTGCTGAAATTGTTTCAACTTTGGCCCCTGAGGACTCTTTCAGTTGGCTCCTGTGTCCAATTGACGTACCCCCATCATTATGATTTTGTTTGAGAATTTCCTTTTATTCCTATACTACATGTATTTTACACCTTTTTAAACTGCCCCACAGTTCTTGAATGTTCTGTTTTTATACTTTTCCTTTCCTCTTTTCTCTTTGCATTTAAATTTGGGAAGTTTCTATTGACCTATCTGCAAGCTCACTGAGACTTTCCTTGGTTGTGTCCAGTCTCCTGATGAGCCCATCCAAGATGCCCTTCACTTCTGTTACAGTGCTTTTTACTTTTAACGTTTCCCTTTGAGTCTGAGAGTTTCCATCCCTCTGCTTAAATAACTCGTCTTTTCTTGAATGTTGTCTCCCAAGAGTGCATGACATATTAATCATAATTATTTTAAATTCCCTGTCTGATAATTCCAACATTTGTGTCATATCTGAGTCTGGTTCTTATGCTTGCTTTGTCTCTTCAGACTATTTTCTTGCCTTTTGCCTTTCTTTGCCTTGTCATGCCTTAAAAGCTGGACATGTTGTATCAGATAATATGAACTGAGGTAAATTGGCCTTTAATGTGAGGATTTATGTTAACCTGCCTAGGAGTGGGGCTATGTTTAATGTTTCCTATAGCTATAGTTATCAGAGGCTTCAAATATGTCCCTTGTTTTTTTTCTCCCTTCTTGATTTTGGGACTTCCTAAGTGCATTTCAGAGTCTGTATCTTGCTGCTCCTTTAGCTATAATCCAATGGTAATTCTACTGTAATCTTGTTTGTGTGGTGGTATGGTGGTAAGGTGTGGAGGGATGGGAGCATTCTATAATATTCCAATTAAATATCAGTGTTTTAGTGGTCCTCTGTTTTGGGGCTATGACCTTCTCCTGTGTTTCTCTCCTTTCATCCCTGCTCCCTTCTTTAGCTATGACATTCCCAATTTATTGCCTCTAATTCCTGACACCTTTTAACATTATTTTAAACCCCTTTAGGTGAGACAGAAAAGCTAGAGGCTACTGGAGTGGGAGGAATGATTTATTGATAGGAACCCCACAGGTTATCACAGATTATATCAAGAAAGATTTCATCATGACTCTGACAATGTTTTTTCCCTTCAAGTAAACCTTTGTTACAAAGAAAGCTCTGTTCATATTTCTGTATTTCACAATGATTACTCTTCCTTCCCCCTGTCAGAGGCATGAGCGTGTCTTTCTCAGTCTCCTCTTTGAGAACCTGATAAAGTTCCTAAAAGGAAAGCTCACAGAATTATAGACCCCAAGGATACTGTCCCCAGGAGTTTCTCATTCCAATTCGAGTTCAAACTTACTGTCCTGTGGTTCATCAAAACTACCATTTGAAGGTTCCTACTAGTTTATGGACCCAGAGACTTCTGTTCCAGGTAAGCAGATCTCAGCTGTGTCTCTCTAGATGAGCTTGCTTCTCCAGATTTGGGGGTAGCAGTTTGCCTTATAACCTCAGTTTTCTAATGGGTTAAAGAAAAATAATTGATTTTTCAGTTTGTACAGCTTTTTCTTGTAAACACAGTGTGACAACCTCCAAGCTCTTTACAAGTCAGATTTGAAACCGAAAGTATCCCTATGAACCTTTTTGTCAACTTATCTAGCTTCATAAATAAGCTGTTACTATATTTAATGGGATTTCATCAAATTAATAAATTCACTTTGGGGAGAACTGACAGCTTTATGCTGCTGCATTGTAGTATCCAACAAGAGGAAATGCCTTTTTGTTCATTTACATCTATTTTTGTGACTTTCAGGATTGATTTAAAGCTTTCCTCACAAGTCTTGGACATTTCTTAAGTTTATTTCTAAATATTTAATTTTCTCCGTTGGTGTCATTATTGGGAATTTGTCCACTATTATTTTCTCTAACTGGTTATTATTTGTGTAGATGAAGACTATTGATTATTGAATGTTAATTTTATGTCCTGACTTATTCATTCTTTTATTATTGGGGCCAGTTTTACCTTTAAATTTCTGGGGGTTTTTATGTGCACTAGCATATCATCTACTTAACAGAGGTAGTTTTACTTGTCTTTAACAATTCTCATGCCTTCAGTTGATTCCTCTTGTTTATGTGCATTGACTAATACCTCTACTACAAAGTTGAATAGTAATGGAAATATTTGGCCTTCTTGCCTGTTCCTGAATCTTAGTGAAAAATGCCTCAAGTGTTTCCTCATTAAGACTTTTTAAGGCTAAGGTGTATGTATTTTAGGTAGTTAAGAAAATATCTACCAATTTTTATTCTCTGGAGTAACTTTCTTATCAGAAATGAGTGTTGAATTTGTCAAAGTTTTTCTTCAGCATTTATAAAAATAAACACATTTTCCCCTCAGATCTATTAAGATAGTTTATTATATTAGTGGATTTAATAACGTGGAATACACCTTGAATTTCTGGGGTAGATCTTACTTGATCATGGTGTGTTATTTTCTTCCTTAGGTTTGGACACTGCTGGTCAACATTTTACTTAGCACTTTTGCATGGATATTCACTGGTCTTTAGTTTTCATTTGTTTGTACTTTTAGATATAATTATCAATGTTCTACTTCCTTCTTTAAAAGAAGTTAAGTCGGTTTGCTCATTTTCAATGCTCTGGAACGGTAGTCCCCAACTGTTTTGGCACCAGGGACCAATTTCGTGGAAGACAATTTTTCCACACAAGGGATTGGGAGTTGGGGGAAATGGTTTCCGGATGAACCTGTTCCGCCTCAGATCATCAGGCATTAGATTCTGATGAGGAAAACAACCTAGTTCCCTCACATGTGGAGTTCACAATAGGATTTGCACTCTTATGAGAAGTGAATGCTGCTGATGATCTGACAGAAGGTGAAGCTCAGTCAGTAATGCTCATTCACCTTCTGCTGTGTGGCCTAGTTCCTAAAAGGCCATGGGTCAGCACTGGTCCATGGCCTGAAGGCTGGGGACCCCTACTCTGGAACAATATATGGAGCACTAGTAGTCTCTGTTCTTTAAAGGTTTGGTAAAAATTCCCTGTGAAACTGTCTTAGCCCAGTGCTTTTGGTGGGATAATTCCTTGATAACATTATTTTGTTTAAAGAAATCATTCTATTCAAGCTTTTACTCTCTAATGGGATCAGTTTTGGTTATATTGCTCTAGAAATTATCATTCCTTTCTAGGTTTTTAAATTTATTTGCATAGAGGGCCGCAAATTAACATCTTATGAGTTTTTTTTTTTATTTGAATGATTATTTCCTCCTTGTAATTTTTTTTTTTTTTTTTTTTTTTTGAGATGGAGTCTCACTCTGTCATCTAGGCTGGAGTGCAGTGGCATAATCCCAGCTCACTGCAACCTCCACTTCCCAGGTTCAAGCAATTCTCCTTTCTCAGTCTCCTGAGTAGCTGGGATTACAGACACCCATCACCATGCTCGACTAATTTTTGTATTTTTAGTAGAGACGGGGTTTCACCATATTGGCCAGGCTGGTCTCGAACTCCTGACCTCAAGTGATCCACCTGCCTCAGCCTCCCAAAGTGCTGGGATTACAGGCATGAGCCACTGTGCCTGGACCCTCATTGTAATTTCTTATTCTGTATATTTATATATGAATTTTCTCTACCATGAGAACTAGCAATTTGTTTTGTTCATTTTTTCCCAAGAGGCAGGATTTGGATATATTAATTAGTTCTACTGTTTTTCTATTCTCCACCTATGAATTTTTGCATATCTTCCTGATTTTCCTGTTTATAAATTCTTTTGATTTATTTTGTTGCTTTTTCTACCTCATTTGTGAGTTGGAAATATAACTTACTTATTTTCATTCTTCTATTTTTATTGGTAAGTGTTTAGTGCTATGAATTCCTCTAGTTACTACTGTAAATGTGTTCAAACAAATTATGCTATGAAGTGTTTTCATTTTTATTATTTTTTAAACATTCTGTAATTTTGGATTATATTTTCTCTTTTACCCAAGAGAATAGGTGTTTCTCTTTAAATTGCTAAATAGGTGTTTCTTTTTAAAGTTCCAGGTGGAAGGATCTTCCTTTTTTTACCTTATTAGTAATTTCTAATTGTGATCATAGATTATTGCTTTAATATCTCTACTTTATGGAAGCTACTGATGTTTTGTTTGCAGCTTAATATTTAATTAATTTTATAGTGTTTAGTAAGCACTTGAGAAAAAGTGCTATTCTCTCTAATCAGTGCACAAATTTTGATATATAGCCATCAGAACAAACTTACTGACTGTGTTGTTTAGGTCTTCTACATCCGTATTGATAGGACAGTACTTGATGTGCCTTATGTTGATAATAGTGTGTTAGTCTTCTATTATAAGTGTTTTAATCTCTGTTTCATTGCATCTCTATAGCTTTTGCTTTATAAAGGTGATTGCTGTATTATTTGGTTATAAGAAATACAAATTATAAGAAATTTATAACAAATATTCTTGTGAATTTTAGCTTTTAGCATGCAAACATTCTCTTCTTTGTTATGTATACTGCTTTCTCGGCTTGAGTTCTGATATCAGAGTTGCTACTATAGCTTTCTTATTGTTTCTATTTGCCTGGTACATTTATCCATCCTTTTATTAGTTCTGAATCACTTTGTGTTAATGTGACTTTTATATACAGCACATTGCTGGGTATTGCTTTGTGAGCCAAATTGAAAATATTTTTCTTTTAGTAGGGGAGTTCAGCTTATTTACATTTATTGATGTGACTGGTATGTTTGCTCTGAATTTTGATATAATATATACATAATTATTTGTGTTGTATAATGTTTGCTTTGTTTCTCTATGAGGTGTGTGTTCTTTGCTCTTTTATATTTACTTTCAGTATTTACAAAGATATTTATTTTTGTTGTGATTACCTTTGTACTTTGTACTATCTTTTATAATACCTATTCACCTCTATTTCCTCATGTAATCTTTTGCTATCTGATTTATTAGGTTTTAATAGTCTCCTTTAACTCTTCTACCTATTACCTATACAACAGTGATTCTCAACTGGGGTGATTTTGCCCCATAGGAAGCATTTGGCAATGGAGACATTTTTGGTAGTCACACTGAGGGTATATTACTGGCATCTAGTGGGTAGAGGTTGGAGATGCTCCTAAATATCTTATAATACACAGGACAGCTCTCAAAACAAAGAATTATCTGACACAAAATTTTAAAACTGCTGAGATCAAAAGACCCTGCTGCATAGAAATTTTTTCTTTTTCCCTTCTTTTTCTCCCATTTTTGTAATAATTAAATGTTTTCACAGTACCTCCTTTGTCCTCATTTTGTTTGTAACACTCCATAATTATACATATATATATATATACACACACACATATACACTCATTTTTTTGCTGATATTTTCTCAGTTATCTCTTGGTTGGATGAAACTCATCCTTTAGTACTATGTTGTCTAGTAAGTTAGTCACTAGCTACATGTGACATTGAGAACTGGAAATATGGCTAGAACAAATTAGATGTGGTGTAAGTGTAAAATACACTGAATTCAAAAATTTAGTGCAAGGAAAAAATGTAAAATATCTCATTTTTTATATTGATCATATATCAAAATTGCAATATTTTATATATATTGGGTTAAATGATAAATATTATTAAAATTAATTTTACCTCTTTTTACTTTTTAACAAATGGTTAAGACAAGACCTCAAATATTTTTTGGAAACTATCCTATTGTTTCATTGTGTGTTAGATACAGGAAAGACTGTAGAAAGCTAGGGAAAGAGTTCTCCATTGTTGGACTCCTAAGACAAAAAGGGTGACATAGTTGGGTTTTTGAATCATTTTCAAGTTGCCTGTTTTATATAACATGTTGTGTGTGCTGATTATTAAGCTGTTGTCATTCAGCTCCAAACCCTCGCTTCTTTGCTTTGTGATACTAGGCTGAAGACTCTGCAGTTACATTTCTGCTCTATCAAATGCTTTCCTGTTGGGCTCTGCCAGTAGGCAGTGCTAGTGGGAGATAGGAAAACTGGAGGAGGAAGATGGGACTTGACCTTTCTTGGATTGCTTCCTGTTCTGCCTTTGCTTCCTATTCCTGTCAGTTGGTTTCATCAGCAACTGAAAAAAAATCTGGAAAAAAAAAAAAAAAAAAAAAAAAAAAAAAAGGCTGTTGGCTCTAGTTCCTTCCTTCCTTCCTTCCTTTCTTCCTTCCTTCCTTCCCTCTCTCTCTCTTTCTCTTCCTTTCCTTTTCTTTCTTCTTTCTTTCCTTCCCCTTCCCTTCCCCTTCTCTTTCTTTCCTTCTTTCCTTCCTTCCTTCTTTCCTTCCTTCCTTCCTTCCTTCCTTCGTTCCTCTTTCTTTCTTTTCTTTCTTCCTCTCTGTCACCCAGGCTGGAGTGCAGTGGCACAATCTCGGTTTACTGTAACCTCCGCCTCCCGGGTTCAAGCAATTCTCCTGCCTCAGCCTCCTGAGTAGCTGGGTTACAGGTAGCCACCACCACACCTGGCTAATTTTTTGTGTTTTTGGAAGAGACAGGGTTTCACCATGTTGGCAAGGCTGATCTCGAACTTCCTGAGCCCAAGTGATCCCCCTGCCTTGGCCTCCCAATGTGCTGGGATTGCAAGCGTGAGCCACCGCACCAAGCCCTAGTTTGCAGCTTTTCTGGAATCAGCCCTAATGCAGACTCTCAGAGATAACAGCATCTACTGTCCTGTGCGTTCTCCTCACAGGTACAAGACCCAGTTCTCATGGTCCCTCCTCTAGGCTCTCAAGTTTTAGGAATTGCATCCAATTTTCCATTTACAGTTTTCTAGAAGAGATTCCAAACAGTGTTCGTTCTTTTAGAGGGCAAATTACTGCACAGTGCACTAAATAAGGTTACTTCTTTTTTTTAAATTACTTTTTTTTTTTTTGAGATGGAGTCTTGCTCTGTCGCCCAGGCTGGAGTGCAGTGGCACAATCCCGGCTCACTGCAAGCTCCACCTCCCGGGTTCATGACATTCTCCTGCCTCAGCATCCCGAGTAGCTGGGACTACAGGCGCCCGCCACCATGCTCGGCTAATTTTGTTTTGTATTTTTAGTAGAGACGGGTAGGTGGGATTATATGCCTGTGCCACCAAGCCCGGCTAATTTATTTATTTATTTATTTTTATTTTTTTGTATTTTTAGTAGAGATGGGGTTTTGCCATATTGGCTAGGCTGGTCTCGAACTCCTGGCCTCAAGTGATCTGCCCACCTCAGCCTCCCAAAGTGCTAGGATTATAGGCTTGAGCCACCAAGCCTGGCCTAGATAGGTTACTTCTCTGCTGAACACTTCCTGGTAAATTTTTAAAAATGAAATTTATTTTATGTTTATGATTTATGTTATGTTTTCTATTTGTGAAAGGAATTTACTTTCATGTCAGATGTCTTCAGAAAGTGTTCTGCCAATTTCTAGTCCCATTTGTGATGTATGTGAGTGTCTATCTCAAACAGGTAGAATTTTAAAAGAATAATGCTCAGATTATGTTTATATGAGGAGTACACATTTATCAGAAAGAATTTGGAAAACACATAAGATTGAAGACAAATATTAAAATTATTCCAAATCTTATTCCTTACATATAAGCACTATTAAGTTTTGGTGTATTTTTTTTTTTATATTCTTAAGGCTGTTTTTAATCTCACTTTTTAAAAAATTGTCAAAATGATGCATGTTGTTTGTAACAAAAAATCCTAACAGTTTAAAAGTTAAAAGTAAAAGGCGATTTGCCTCCTTTTCTCCTCTCCCTAATTCCTATTCATGACCACTATCTTTGCTTTTAAAATTAGCATTACAATGTGTTTTTTGTGCTATTATAAATTTTAGCATAAATACCTAATACTACATTATATGAATATACACTAATTTATTTACACACTGTCAGAGGTTTAGGTTCCCTGTTAAAAGTTTACAATTAACTTCTTTGTACAAAAAGTTTTTTTCTGAATTTAAGTGTTTTTTCCCAGAAGTAGAATCACTAAGTTAAAGCCATTTTATATTTTTGAGTCTCTTGACATCTAACGTAAAATAGCTTTTGAGAAAAGTTATTTCAATTTATACTTCCAAGAACAATGGAATTTTTGATATTGAAATTCTGACTGCCATGACTGATGACAGGAGATTTTTCAACCAGAGGCCTTTCTATGTTTCTGTAAAGTCACTTTGCAGAGCACCTTTTGCATTACACTTACTTGACTATATGTCCTCTACAGAATGATTCCTAGTAAAAGATATTTTTATCTTTAAAAAATGTGTCCATTCTATCCCAGAAAACAGCATCCACCAATTTTACACCCTTGGGATATCCTATTGGATAACAAGTCAGTGGCTGCCATGCTTCATTTGCATAATAATCCCAGGGATGGGGAGAGTGTCACTATGCAGAATG
Organism: Pongo abelii; assembly: GCF_028885655.2. Lineage (NCBI taxonomy): Eukaryota > Metazoa > Chordata > Mammalia > Primates > Hominidae > Pongo > Pongo abelii. Next base: position 190,764,896 of record NC_085928.1, on the reverse strand, counting down.
GGCTCTTACTCCTCAGGCTGAGTGAGTGAGTCTGGGGTTGGGGTCCTGGAATTTGTATTTTTAACAGGGGATTCTAATGCAGTGAATGATCTCTCAGCAGTCAAAGAGAATCTCTACTCTGTAGATTAAATTACTGATTCTTGATGTTTGCTGATTAACAGTGGTTGATTGCAAAAAAAAAAAAAAAAAGCCATATGGTAAAAATGAATGTGGGAAATACTGACTTAAACATATTAAACAGGTTTAAATGTATTTCTCAGGATTTTTAATATGCCGATGCTCTCTAACTTTTCAATATGCTGTTGTTCTCTGGCTTTGCAAGGAGGGCTTATTTTTTTGCAGCCAAATTTATATAACGAACGGAATTCATTTTATTGTTTATTGTTTATTCATTTATTTATTTTTTTGAGACAGGGTCTCACTCTGTCACCCAGGCTTGAGTGCAGTGACATGATCTCGGCTCATTGCCATCTCCGCCTCCTGGGTTCAGGTGATTCTCCTGCCTCAGCCTCCTGAGTAGCTAGACTTACAGGTGCATGCCATCCTGGCTGGCCAATTTTTGTTATTTTCAGTAGAGACACGGTTTCGCCATGTTGGCCAGGCTGGTCTCGAACTCCTGACCTCAAGTGATCCACCCACTTGGCCTTCCAAAGTGCTGGGATTATAGGCGTGAACCGCTGCACCTGGCCTGTTTATTTTCTTTAGTTTGTTTTGTTTGGGCGTGGGCCAACTGTTAACATCTGATGTTCCTAGGAACAAAGTTTGAAAATCCTGGATTAAGTGATCTTTCTATTATAGTATTTCCCATCATTCCCTTAGTACCTTAAAAAATTTAATGAACTTCCCTAGGCACACGGCTTTTATTATATGGTTTGGGCAAAGTAAAAATTTCATATTTTGTAAATCTAAGTTTTCAGGGCTTGATTGACTTCCTAGCAAACACGCTTAACTTTTTTTCTTTATATTCAAATGCCTTTTTTGTTCATTCCCTTAATAAAAAGTGTACCAAAGAAATCTGTTTTGAAGCCCTCCATTTCCTATTAGTGCCTATTAACTAAAGTAAGATGTGATCTAGAAGAACTTCATATAATAGAAATAAAGCCCACGTGACCAAAAATTTAACACTCATCCAACAACAACTGCTTTAGAAGTGGCAGGGTCTTTATTGTTTAGAATTTCTAATGTTGGGGTTTATTCAAAGGGTTATAAAAAGGTCTTTTGAAACACTCCTGTAGCAAATTATTTTGGCTGAATTACAAATCCTCAAAAGTGGGGCTTTATAATAATGGAAACAGAGTCAGAATAAACTCTAACAACATTTGTAGGCAGCACTGTGTAATAAGGGTTGAGTGCATTGCTATATTATGACTAGAGGCATATCTTTTCACTATCTCAGTAAAGCACTCCTAGCTTTTATACACAGTGTTATTGGTCAAGTGTTCTGTAAGCTTCCCTGTTTCTTTTTATCCAATTGTTTCACGCATCTTCTGCATATGAAGCACTGCAATCTCAGTGACCCTGTCAGGTTTAAATTATTAGCCCTGGATCATTCTCCTGTTAGAAATGTTCTACATATTCATCTGTAGAAGTAAATAACAGCTTCAACTTAACATGTCAACAACTCTATAGAACATTCTAGCTAACTTTGATGAGCTTTAATCTTGTTAATAGCACTCTCTGAAGTTTGGTTGGTCAATAATTAGGAAGGAAAATAAAGGTTAGCTCACTAATTTTGTACTGGTGTTTTGTAATTTGCAAAGCAGATAATATACCTGAACAAATTAGAGAAACCTTGAAACGCTCCTGTGAGGCAGATATTGTTATAACCTCTTCCCCACAAAGGTGGGGAAGCTGAGACTCAACTCAATTAAGTAACTCACCCAAAATTTCTTCCTCAGGAAATGATGGAGGTAGGACTCAGAGCCAGGTAGTTTGATGTATAAATCTGTATTTTTTTCCTATCACATAAGTTTCATTTCTCCAAATCACCTTCCACTTAGACTATATAAACTCCAAGATAATTTGATTGTTTACATTCACCCTTTAAAGATCACCAAGGAACCTACCAACTTTCCAGTTACAAATATTTTCCATGTAACTTTGATGAAAGCAGTACAGTGTTGAGAACTGAGTGAATTACGAAGAATTGAGTTTGAGTAAATTCTGTGTTCACTTACTAGTCTTGTGACATTGAGAATGTTACCTCCTTGAGCTAGTTTCTATTTATGAAAATGAGGACTAGACTATAGCATGTACTTTATGGGATTGTTATAAAATATTTATGGGATATGCCCAACACAATAGTGAGGGTACCCAGTAACTAACTTTAACCTTATTTGCAAAATTTCACAATGTTTAATTTCACCTGAGCCAGAAAGACAGTAAAGGGTAAGAAATCCCCCGACTCTTTGTGTTCTGGAAAATGACTTAATAAGACTTACAGAGGCCAGGCATGGTGGCTCACGCTTGTAATCCCAGCACTTTGGGAGGCTGAGGTGGGTGGATCATTTGAGGTCAGGAGTTCGAGACCAGCCTGGCCAACATGGTGAAACCCCGTCTCTACTAAAAATACAAAAATGAGCTGGGCGTGGTGGTGTGTGCCTGTAATCCCAGCTACATGGGAGGCTGAGGCACAAGAATTGCTTGAACCAGGGAGGTGGAGGTTGCAGTAAGCTGAGATTGTGCCACGGCACTCCAGCCTGAATGACACAGCAAGACTCTGTTTAAAAAAATAATAATAATAGGCTGGGTGTGGTGGCTCATGCCTGTAATCCCAGTACTTTGAGAGGCCGAGGAGGACGGATCACGAGGTCAGGAGATGGAGACCATCCTGGTTAACTCGATGAAACCCCATCTCTACTAAAAATAGAAAAAGTTAGCCGGGCGTGGTACCAGGCGCCTGTAGTCCCAGCTACTCCAGAGGCTGAGGCAGGAGAATGGCGTGAACCTGGGAGGTGGAGCTTGCAGTGAGCCAAGATCATACCACTGCCCTCCAGCCTGGACAATGGAGCAAGACTCTGTCTCAAAATAAATAAATAAAAATAATAATAATAATAATATAAAAAGACTTACAGATGCCTCCTTTGTTTACCTATAACAAGGCCTGACATAGATCCTCAAAATTTCTTTTTTTTAGCCTCATAAATGATTAGCTAAACTGCTTGTCCCATTGATCAATTGGAACAAAAGTCTTGGTATTCAAACTTTGGTTAAGCTTCTTTCCTTCCTCCAGGACCCTGAACTTTGGCCCACCCTCAGCCTGGGCTAGCATACAGTGCCCCTTTAGAATAAGCTGGTCTCGCGGTCAGACATTCTCTCATATACTCTCTGATCGCCCCATCTTTTATTCTACTTTCTCACACCTAGCTCTTCCTAGCTTTGTTTATTCCTCTCTGAAAAAGAAAAAAATCTTTTTCTTTTTTTTTTTTTTTTGCCTAACTTTTGAGATGCTTGCAGATCTCATGGTCAGAGCATTCTTCCTGTTAAAATAGTCCTTCTCCCCGTATTGCAATAGTTTCCTTACAATAATCTCCCCTTACAATAATCTTTTTGAATAAAGTCTTTTCTTACTAAGTCCAGATTTGTTTTTATTTCACAAACGTATAGAAGAATATTCTATGAAAGAGATCTGCAACCACTAGCATATTATCAAGAAGATTCATAGAGTGAATGATTTTCTTTTGGTGGCTGCTTATGACATTGTCCATAGCTCATCACTGGTCACTTGGAGGGAGATTAGGGTCAGGTCTAGAGAAGTTGCAGGAGGGTGGGAAATAGAACTCTTGTGACCAGCAAAATAATAGTCTCTTCTTTCTATTTCAAGTAAGCTATAGTATATATCCATCTGTCTTAGTCCATTTTGTGTTGCTGTAACAGAATACCTGAGACTGGGTAATCCATAATGAACAGAAATTTAGTGGCTCATGGTTCTGGGAGGTCCATGATTGAAGGGCCTGCATTTAGCAAGGGCCTTCTTGCTGCATCATCCCGTGGTGGAAGGGCGAAAAGAGGATGAGAAAGAGCAAGAGATTGAACCCGCAGCCTCAAGCTATTTTATAATTGGCATTAATCCATTCGTGAGTGTGGAGCTCTCATGATCTAAGTAGTTTCCATTAGGCCTCACCTCTCAACGGTGTTGCACTTGCAGATTAAATTTCCAACACATACTGTTTTGGGGACACATTCAAGCCAAAGCACCATTCTATATGCTTTTCTGTATATAGAACATATAAAAATAATGTTAGACAAGAATATTAAAAGAATGGAAAGTTGTGTTAATTTTTTTTTTCTTACAGCAAATGTTATAACGGTATGAACTGTGTGGTCTCATGGTGGTTAAAATATATATATATATGTTTGTATACACAGAGGAAAGACTAGAAGGTTCTGTACCTGTTAACTGTGGCTGATCCTAGAAGAGTGAAATTTAGGGTAAGATTTTTCATTTTTTTCCCCAAAATGTCTACAATGCACAAGGATTGTTTTTAAAAAAAATAGTTGTTCTTTATTTTTGTATTTCAGAGGAAATATATTGTCTTAGTCTGTTTGAGCTGTTTAATAAAATTCTGCAGACTGGGTGGCTTAAACAACAGAAATTTATTTTCTCACAGGTCTGGAAGCTAGACAGTCCAAGATCAAGGTTCTGGCAGGGTGCAATTTCTGATGAGGGCTTTCTTCCTGACTTGTCAATAGCTGCCTTTTCTGTGTGTTTTCACAGAACACTTCCTTGGTATATGCACAAGGAGAGAGGGAGAGGGCAAGTTCTCTGGTCTCTCTTCTTATGAGGTCACTAATCCTATCAAATCAGGACCCCACACTTATAATGTCATTTAAACTTAATTATTTTCTTACTCCAAATATGACCACACTGGGGTTAGGGTCTCAACAAATGAATTTTATGGTGGGCACATACATTCAGTTCATAGCACATATACTTACTATAACAGAGACAACCACTGTTGTAGTCTTTTTTTCTATGACCACACAAACATATATGGGGAGAGGATAATACATGTACACATATACATGCATGCACATAGCCACATAGTTTCTTTCTGCTTTATTGGGATTGTACACTCCATATTGTTCAGTATTTCGCTTTTTCCACTTCACTACATATCCTAGAAAACTTTACAAGTCACTTCATACAGATCTGTTTCATTATTTTTAATAGCTACTTAGATTCCTTATGAGTACCGTCATTTGTTGAAAGACATTTAGTTTTTCACTGTTTTTGCCTGTATTATCTTTAAAATTTTTAAAGCAAACACAAAAATCAGTTAGTATAGTAAGAGCTTAATTGCAAACAAAGAAAACATTCACATTTTAAAAAGCTAGAAGGAAATAAATCAAAATGTAAAGAGTACTTATTTCTGAATGTGGGGATATAGATAATTTTGTGTATTTTTTTTAACAAAATAATTTGCTTTATTTTCTACCTTACAGTTGGTAAGGTGCTGAACATTACTTTTCCCCAGTCTCCATGCAGAGTCTGGCTTCAGTTCGGCTCTGTGCCTCTGCCACAGAGGATAAAACTTCAGCTACTCTGGAAGTTACTCTGTTTAGCTATAAATAATAGCCAAAATTACATTTAATTGCATCATCATCATAATTTTCACTATATTTACATAAAGCAGTAGCTTCCTTTTGGAGAAATTGCGTGTTGAGGAGAATGTGTATGGGATTTGTGTTTGATAGACTTTTGTTTTAAACTAGTTGAAGTGTGACTTGAAAAAGTTGCTTTTACTTCTCAACAGCTCTCTCAGCTGGTAGACAGAGTTGTGAGAATTAGAGATGAAAGGATTGAAACCCTTTTTGTATTCATGGACAAAAATGCTGACACAACTATTTATTTCTCACTTATATATACCAATGACAAGTGGAATTTATAATCTGTGTAATGTCCTTTCAGCCCTCCTTTTAATGTGTGTGAAATATATAAGAAATATATTGGAGTTCTCTTCCTGCAACCAGTTCACACAATGTTTAAGCCAGTGCTATGTAATTTCTCCCTTAGCTGGTTTTTATTCTGTGCACACTTGCCTTCTTTCTGTTATGCAAGCATTTTAAAAGTTGTTTTGAAGACAGGGATATTGCTCACTCCAGGCTGTTTGTTAAGAGAAGGTCAGGGCAGCTTTTGGTGGGTTAGGTCAATTCCTCCGGCATCACTGAGTGTCCCTGCAGTGCCCTTTTTGTTCTGCACAGTGGAAGCAGTGGGGTCCCTGCTCCAGGCTCCAGCCAGGTCGGTCCCCAGATTCTAACTCTGGGTTGGGCCTACAGAAGCGGGGAAAGAGGTGGGGTATATGGGAGGAAGGGATTGCCTCCTGAGAGCTTTTCCCAGAGCGCAAGAAACTGAGCTAGTGGTGGACTTTTCATAAGTCTGCTGCCGCCAAGAGCTTGGTACACAGGATGCTCTCCAATTCTTCAATGTGGTCTGAGAGACAAACCACCCTCCTTCTGCTCTTAAAGAAGAAAAAGTAAAGCATCGACATTGTAGGCTAATAGTACAAGCCAAAATGTTAAAATAAAAACCCTAGGAAGTCTTCCATATTTGCTCCCCTCCCCACCACTAAGTCAATGTGCACAGCTAGATCTGTACTGTATATCTATATTTATATCTATATCTTTAATCCTATATATAGGGTTTTACACATGCATACACACACAAACCTCAATATACAGATATATATATCTGTATATTATATACACACACACACACACCCTTAACTCTATCTGGTTATATGTATACAGTTAATTTTTTTTGGTCCAAAGTGGTATCATATTATACATGTATAAGATAGTGTAACTGATGCAAGGGTGGCTGAAGCACTTTTGGCTTCCATTCCTTTAACAGTAATTCCACACACTTAAACCTCCTTCTCTCTCCCTGCCCAGTAGGTACCCTAGCAGGTTGGTCTTGGAAAGCCACATTAATATCTTTTCCTTGAGACTTGCCAATAGTTTCATTGGTGACAAAGTTTTGCCTAGAGTATAGTTAGTACAGGAAAACGCTCATACTTGCCTGGATATTATCTTTGTCATTTCCTTTCCTTACTTCCTCCACTCCTTGAGAGACTAGTAAATAAAAAGGAAACTAAAAAAAATAAAAGAAATAATTTGAGTATTTGTTCAGAAAGTTTTTCATCCTAGCCTGTTGGCTTTGTGTCTAATCAAACAATCTGGGGTTCAAGTTGAGAGATGCAGTCCTTGTCACAGTGTTTACTGAGTTCAACCCCTCCCCACAGTCCACTGTAACCAGGCATCGTAATAATTACATTTTAAAAATATTTCTAAAACAAGTTACTTATGCCACAATTTAATGCTTATGTCCTTTTGTTCTCTGAGGATACACAGAGCAGTTATTTGTGCTCACAGTTCTTCTGATTAAGCTAATCACTGGAAAAGAATCACATCCAAATGGGCTTCAGGATCTTAAGTGGTACTTGTGCTTGGGAACTAACAGATATTTCTCCTTTGGAAGCAGGTAGTTGGAAAGAACACAGCACAGAAAGCTTTAGGATGAATTTTCCTAGCAGCCATTCTGTATCGTCAAAGATGAGTTGCAGAGGAGGACTGGCAGGGAGTGCTTTAGTCCCACAGCCTGGAACAAACAGAAACACAGAAGGGATTCTGGAACTCTGCCAAGTTGTTTGACCTCAGGGAAGCTTGCTGGGCCTTATAAAAATACATAGTTCAGTTCTGACTTTTGCCTAGTTCCCATTTGACCCTTTACCCAGATCTGTCTTTCCCAACCAGCCTTCAATCCCTGAGGAGAGAGTTAATGGCACACAGGAGTGGGGTGATTTGGGCAATGAGTGCTTCTTCCTTTCAACCTGTTGCTACCTAACACAAGGACAATTGGTCTTCCACCCTCTTCACAGTTCATTCAGTCATTGTTCCTGTCTCCCAGGTGAGTTGAGGTGAGCAGCGGTGATGAAAACAAAGCCACACTTTGTAATGATTTTTGCATCTAAATTGGACTTCTTCATAAAGAAGTGACAATGGGTGTGGCATGCTCAATAAGCCACATAATGTTCCTCTGTATATTGTGTTTTAAAGGCCTCTTAATCCTTCTTTAAAACAATGTTAAAGTTATTATTGCTACTTGTTTCTATGTTTTATAGGCTCAATGAGGGAAGAACTTTGTTTTATTCACTGCTATATCCCCAGCACCTAGAACAGTTCCTGGCACCCAGTAGACCCTCAATAAATATTTGTAGAATGTTTGTAGAATGACAACAGTTATTGTTACTTCACAGCTTTCAAAGGCCTCAATCATAAGAAAGAGACTTTAATATTATGTGTAGTAAGTGGTAGGTTCTTTTTGAGACAGAATCTTGCTCTGTCACCAGGCTGGAGTGCAGCGGTGTGATCTCAGCTCACTGCAATCTCTGCCTCCTGGGTTCAAGTGATTCTCCTGCCTCAGCCTCCTGAGTAGCTGGGACTACAGGCATGTGCCACCACACCCAGCTAATTTTTGTATTTTTAGTAGAGATGAGGTTTTGCCAAGTTGGCAGGATGGTCTCAATCTCTTGACCTCGTGATCCGCCCGCCTTGGCCTCCCAAAGTGCTGGGATTATAGGAGTGAGCCACAGCACTCGACTGGTAGGTTCTTTTTAAAATCACCAACAAAGATCCTTAGTTCAGATTTTTTAAAAGTAAGAAACATGTCTCTTGTGTTATTTATGCACTACCCTGAAGTGCCCGGAAAAGGAGCATTCCATAGGTCCAGTGAAGGCTGCTGACTACAAATGCCTTTCTAATGACACTTGGCTGAGAAGCCATTCAAACTCAGAACCCTCTCCTGAGATGGCTAATAAGAGCAACAATGGTTCATGTGGAACCAGGGAACACAAACTTCGGTTTAACCATTTTCTTGTATTGTTATCAAATGAAATGATCTCTAGTTACCTGCAGTGCAGTCAAAGAACCACACGCATGAACAACCAGTATAGAAACATCCCAACTGTGACTGCCTCTATTTGTTGCTCTGTACATCTCCTGCTTTGTACCAGAAAAGGCTTTGAATGCCTGTCTGTGCCATTGTGGCACTTTTGACAAGATGCAGAAGATTAGGAACAGGGAACTGAAATAGGAAAAAAGATGCCAAACAGGAACTGGGATAGGAATTATTATTGTCTTAGGAAAAGTCATGTATAAAGTGTTGGTTGTGTGGAAACTGTAGCATGAAAAGTTTAAGAATGGAATTAAACTAATAAAATTCATCTAAAAATGGAATGAATGAAAAAGTGGGTAAAGGGACAAATAAATGGTTAATCTAAAACCCATGTATGTGGTACAGTTTCTAGATCTCAGGAATCATGTTCCTGTTCTTATTTCAGTTTTGGCATCACATGTAAACCACTTGTTTTAAAATGCTGTATACTATGATTTTCTTCCTATATTAATGTGCATCTTACAATATTACTGTAGGAAGAACAGTCCATGTTTCATAAATTTCACTGAAAAAGTACTAAGGAAAATGTGATTTGTAAAAATTGCTTTCCTCAATCATTCATTTATTTTTCTTTTGTGTTCAATCATTCATTTATCTTATTTCCATAAAGGATGTGAGGCTCTGGAAATACACTGAGGAAGAAAGTGCAATCTTTGAAGATGCAATGGAAAATTTTCCACAAAGAGTATTGTTAAAATAATGCCTTCATCATGAGAGATTTGGGAATTTTGTTTTGTTTTGTTTTAAGACGTAGTCTTGCTCTGTCACCCAGGCTGGAGTGCAGCGGCACGATCTCAGGATTTGGGAATTCTGATGTCAAAGTCCAGTTAATTTCTTGGAAGGCAAAACTGTGTTGTCTACTTTACCAAGGTCACTAAAGCTGGTGTATTCAAATACCATGTCCCGGAAACCAAATGGATTCTTATCCTTCTAAGGTGTTTCTAATAAGGCAATATGTCCAAGAGCACCTAGTTCAGAGTAAATGCCTGTCTACTCCTCTTTTTCCTTCAATAACTTATCTAAATATGATCTGTAGTTTTCTTCAGAAATTGCCATTTCCCACCATCAAAAACTGAAAACAGACTTCTGAGAGCAAATTTAATCTACTTTTGAGGAATATCAGAAGGATTCCTTAAAGAGTCTCAGATTTTATGTTTCTTTTTCTTAGTGCAATACTTTTAATTTCTAATGTTTTTTGTTGTTGTTGTTGTTGTTGTTTTTTGTTTGTTTTGAGATGGAACTCACTCTGTCACCAAGGCTGGAGTGGCAGTGGCTCGATCTTGGCTTACTATAACCTTTGCCGCTCTGGTTCAAGCAATTCTCCTGCCTCAGCCTCCCGAGTAGCTGGGATTACAGGCTCATGCCACTATGCCCGGGTAATTTTTGTATTTTTAGTAGAGATGGGGGTTTCACCATCTTGGCCAGGTTGGTCTTGAACTCCTGACCTTGTGATCCACCCCTCCCCCTCGGCCTTCCAAAGTGCTGGGATTATAGGTGTGAGTCACCGTGCCTGGCCTAATGTGTGTTTTTAATAAAAAGAAAAGTCGAACCTAGAAGGGAATCCATCATAACATGCCTTAGTCATAGAAAAAGGTAAAAACATCCTGAAGATAAGAGGAAAAATTAAATCACAAAGCAAGGAAAAGAAAACCAACACCCAATGCACACTGAATTTAGAACACTTCAACACTCTGTTGCATGCAAATATCTTACTCTTATTCCACATTACTAAAAATACTTGTAGTTGGCCCAACTGAGAAGGATTTGTTTGGCACAAATTTCTGGAGATGGCTAATTTCAATAACATTTAAAAATATACATTCTTACATATATACATTTATACATATTCATTTAAGATTACTCTTTTTCCTCTAGGAATGACTTATATTGTAAACTACATTGCCGAGTAGCTTGTGTTTCTATATAATGAAGTACTACTGGAGAGAACAGTCACTTGTGGCAGGTAGCAAAGAAATTTCAATAAAGTAAACTCTTATAGGATTATCAAAATTATACATTTGGGGCTGTTAGCATGGCCTAGAAAAAGATGAGGACAGGCTCATCTCATTAAAAGAGAAGAAATAGTGGAATTAGCTTGAATCTAATTACAAGCCACACTATCTAATGTAAAAACATGACTGTTTTTTCACTCCCATTCATTTTGACTAGTAATTAGTTTTGGCCTCTAAAATGCCACCCTTTAATCATCCAAACACAGATGTGATTTGCCGTGCAATTTAATCTTGCTTTAATGAAGAACTAATGGACGCATCGCAAATTACTTTCCCTGTTGGAGAAAAATTCTATTTCCTGCTTTTCAAAAGATCAAGAGTATCTTGTGATAATAGCCCAAGCGGCCCTGGCAGCCTCACCGCACAGAGCAAACAAGCTCTTTTACTCAACTCCCAATTCAATGGAGAAAAAGAGGCTACAATTAGCAACAAAGCAGGGGAAACGCAGCATTACAGCCGAATCACTTTCTGTAGCTCAACCCCCAGTAACCACTGGCTTGTTAGAGCCAGGTCTAAAGTGTCAGGCACGAACAATGCGCTGTGATAAATTACTCTCTTCAAACAGCTGCACTGCTAATTTTCAATTATACACACAAATGGCTCTCAGATTGGAAGAAAATGGAGTGCATGGGGAGAACAGTAGTAGATTTCTATGTTTGTTTGGTAGTGAGTGTGGAGGCGGGAGAATGACATCCTGAAAAGAAAGCCGTAGTGAGGAGTCAGTGTTTGAACTTCAGAAGATGAGCCATCCCGAATCTTTAGGAGACCTGTGGTTTCCTCGCTTAGCGCTGGGTTCTAAAAGGACTGAAATTACGAGTTACTTTCCTTCGTGGGTTTGTTTTTTTGGTTTGTTTGTTTTGACCTGTCACCCACTTTATACTGAAAATCCCCGACTGATCTCACCGCTCTGTCTTGGTAAGCCCATTCGGATTCACAAAGGCTCTGTTCCCCTAGGTACCCTTGCCATCTGTGTACCAAATCCCTCCAACCCTTCCACCTCCTTCCTTCCTTAGTTCCTCACCAACCTAACTGTGCTTGAACCTTCTACTCTTTCACTCTCCTTCACCCCATCAACTGCTAGTCCTCATCGCCAGATTTCAATGCTTTCTGTGTAGACTCTGAAGAGACACCTCCTCCAGCCAAATACAAAACATTCACCCATATAGACTGAGCGAAAAGTTTTAGAAATCTCAGTTGTTTTTTCTGAACGAGATTTTGCCTAAAGGGATATTAAAATTTGGTCAGTCTTTTCTCTCAAATAAGAACGGGTGTCATGAAATATTCCTTAATGCTTAATGCAGAGATAAACAATAAATCAACACACATTATTATTCTTGTTTCTTTACCTATGTATTTTCCAGGTATCCTAAGTGGCAGCTTATTTGGGGGTTGATTTTTAAATTAGATTCTGGGGAGGTACATGCTGCTGGACTACCTCTGATTCTTTCAGGACGGATTCATGGTGGACCTGAGCTCAAACCCACTCCACCCCAGACAGTTAGCACCTTTGTGGAACATATGTTTCCCCACTCCCTTGTTTTTCAGTTGTGGCTATTTCCCCCAAAACCAAAGGGAAGAGTTTGCTTTTTCATAAAAAGACACTTGCTAAAGATCTGGAGGGCAGCATGAGTTGATTTTCTTGTAGAATACACGAAGGCAATTCTTGTTGAATCTATTTCTGTCCTATTCCAAGCAGGAGATTACAGCCACAAGTGTGTGACACAGAATTGTCCCTTTAGCTCACTCTCTCGGAAATCAGTTTGTGACAAGAGTAGCTGCTCTTTTGTCTCTCAGCAGGGATGGTGTTGATGTTACTGCATTTTTCATCTTGAAGACGCCACAAATCTTTTGCCTCCATCGGTGTTTGTTCATTGCGTTCACTGACAAGGAGGCACTCATATTTTGGGGAGCAGTCTTTGTAGACAGTCCTTCCCCCACCTTTTTTTTTTTTTTAACTGTGCTAATTCAAGCCAGGAGCCTTTTTTGACTTCAACAGCGGGGAAGAAGACAATAAGTGGGCCTCATCTGCTTAAGGGCCACACATTAAGTACGACACAATCATTTGGCCAGATGAGGATAATGGCCATTAAAATGTTCTGATTTCTAACCATTTTCTAGATGAGTGAATGTAATGTAAATTAATGTTCAAAAAAGGGGCTTCTAGAAGGGAATTTGTTTTAAAAAGAGCAATCATTTTAGAAGGATGGGGTGGGGAAACCTCTTTTAGAGCAGTTCTCCTCACCAAGGAAATCTGTGAGCATTATATATTTGAATTAGAAATACTACCATTTAGAAAAGACTATGTCGAAAATTTAAAATGCCAGTCCATTAAAAGTTACTTTTTTTCATGCAGTGGGGGAAGGCTACTGGGAGGTGGGGGATGGTTGTGATACCGAGAGGAAATGCAGTACTTTTTTTTTTTTTTTTTTTTTGCTGAAGTGGGATTTTATTCCTTCTACTTTATAATCGTTACAGAAATTTAAACCTCAAACCATTTCAGCCCGAGCTTATACTAAGCTTGTTAGTGGTTTCTGATGCTGTGGACGATAATGCTGCAGCATTACCATAAATCAGCAGAATTAACTATGATCTTCAGAAGCATGCTTGAAAGTGGGTGACAGAAGTCTGCAATTTGGTGCTCTGAATATTATGATAACATTCTATATTAAATGTTCATAATCTACTTAAAGCTGAGCTTCGAGTACATTTTGTATTTGTGCTTTGCCCAGTATTAAAAGCCAGTAACAATTATTACAACCCATGTGAGCTTTCATCATTTGCAAATGCAAAATATAAAAATATATGGTCATGCATGTACCAAGTGACCTTTTTATTAATTTTATAAAAAGTGTTCTTTTTTATTTAAATATGGTTATTGCTTTGTTCACTTAAGAATTGGCTTTAAATTCTATTTTTATTACGTTGTCATCCACAAAACAAATGATCGCAGATGATCTATAGATTCAAATGCAATTCCAATACTATATTGCAAACTTCTGAAATATGTATTATTCGCTCTGCCTTTTCCATCTGATGTCAGTTTTCATATAATCTTATGACTCAAAAGACAAGGATCCTTATTGGACATTAAGTCCCAGAAAGTAATACTCTACTTTTAAATACACAATAATTAAGGCACATAGCATGTTTTTTGCACCTCACTCCCCAAAAGACATATTCTCTGACTGGGTCCCAGAATAACCTAATTATGAGCAAATCAAGGTTTATTTTTTTAATTGCCCTTGTTATTCTATGCTAACTTGCATACGTACCAGAGCACATTGATCAATGCTCTAGAGGTACAAAGAAAATATCTAGGCAAGTCATTCTTAGCAAATAGGTAGTAAATGAATTTTTTTTACAATGTTGAAAAAAATAAAATTGTTTACTGCTTGAACTGAAAGCATCAGCTGGCCATTTAGTCTTACTCCTAAGTGGCACCTACAAAAAAGTTTGCATATCACAAGCAATTGGCTAATTTAGCAGGTAAGCGAGTTAGATGCACTGAGGATTTTTTAATATATAACTTATTGGGCTAAAAGGAAGATCAAATAAATGATGCAAAATGAAAATGCATCTTTATTTCCCACTGATTTTGTGCAAATGTAAGGGGGAAGATAGAATTTTGATAGTACTTTTCATTCACAATGGTTATATAGAAAAGCTCATCTAAACCAGATCCTAAATGGGATTAAATATGATCTATTTTAAGTGGATAATCTTATAAAAACCTCATAAATTTCTAGCACTCAAATGCTCTCAAAGAAGCTCTGCCTCTCAGATCTTGACTAGGGGTGCAGAAGGAAGCTGAGTCCTTGAGATTCCTCAGTGTACAGTGCTTTCTCAAGCTCACCCTCGCTTCCTTCAATAGCAATGAACAATTGCCAGCAGCCCTCCCTTTTAGTGTCCTTCTGCCCATATTTCACCTGTAAAAGGAACATGAAGAGAAAAGATCTATGAAAGTGCTTTGAAAAAACTGCTATATGCATGCAAGATATACAACAGAAAAACCTATTAGCAATAACAATCACAATTTATTAGGTACCTCCTAAGTGATGCAATATGTAAATGACTTGTACATAATATTTTTAATCCATACAAATGATTAAGTAGGTAATTTAAACCTTAGGTAGATGAGGAAATCAAGTCTCTAGAGAAGTTAAATACCACTATTTAGGATTTGAATTCAATTGTCTGATTCTAAAGCCCATAGTTTAAATCACTGGACTACTCTGACTCTAATTACTTAAATATGTCTATTATATATCATTATTTTTAAATAATGTTCCAAATTATATGGCCAGTGTGTTATATTATCTTGTATGAAAAATCAGGATTTTTAATCAGTTTTCTTCCTCTCCAAAGGAACAAGATTTGGGAAACATCTATCTCTTATCATATGATTGGCAAAAGGGGGAAAGATGTAGAGGACTGGAGTTCTCTGGATCACTCAATCAGGGATATAAATGACTTTACCATGATGATGTAATGCTTGAATTTGCTACTTTAGGTAGCTTCAAAAGAGTCGTGTTTTTTTTTTTTCTTTTTTCATTTTTGGCATGATATGCATTAATGATGTTCTCATCAAAAGCGGCACAATTTTAAAAATGAATTTGGCAAAGCTCCAAAACTAAATGGGCATGTAGGATGTATATGGGCACCTTGGCATTATTACTCATAATAGCTGAGAAAATTTAGGAAGACAACATGTTTGGAGATTTGCCTTACCAGGAGCAAAGAATATTATGAAGATATGCTAAAATGCAAATGGATATTCATGCAGGAATAAACAAAGCAATCAATGGAGCAGAATACAAAGTCTAGAACAAGTTCCATATACAGATCGGAATGTAGTTATGATAAAAACACAGTTTAAATCAGTGTAATGGATGTACTATTGATTGCCCATTCGGGGAAAAAAAAGGCAATTACGTCTTTACTGTTCACAAAAAAAGTCCAGAAGGATTAATGGTTTAATGTAACAAATAAACAAACAAAAAACAGTGCTACCAAGTTAACACCAGAAAAATCCTAGAAGAAAATACAAGAGAATTTTTTTTGTGTGATCTATAACTAGGGAAGACGTTTCTAAGCAAAACACAAAACTGCCAAGTCATAAATGAAAGAATTGACAAGTTTACATGCAAATAAAAATCTTTTCTGTAAAGATCCATTTCTAAAAAGTTAAAATACAAAAAAGAGGCTGGAAGAACATATCTGCAATTCATACAATATTCAAAGGAGTAATAGCCACAATATGTAAGTTCTCCTACAAATCCAACAATAAAAAGAAAAAATATTTCAATAGAAAATTGAGGAAAGGATATGGAGAGGCAATTCATTCTTGGAAGATGAAATCAAACTAGACAGTAAACATAAATGCATAATCTCACTAGCACTCAGGGAAATGCAAGTAAGAGCAAGTTACCATTTTCTATCCATCAAACTAGCAGAAATTTGAAAGCCTGCTCATGTCTAGTATCCATGAAGATGTGGAGAAAAGGATACGCCCGTACACTGTGGTGAAATATAGATTGATATGATACCCATCAAAAAAATTTTTATAATACTATTATTTATTTAATTTTTTAACCTTTATTTTA
Source organism: Pongo abelii (assembly GCF_028885655.2). NCBI lineage: Eukaryota > Metazoa > Chordata > Mammalia > Primates > Hominidae > Pongo > Pongo abelii. The sequence goes on along the minus strand of NC_085928.1, from coordinate 190,748,325 downwards.
GGTTTGGGGGTTTGTTACGTAAGTAAACATGTGTCACGGGGGTTTGCTTTACATTTTATTTAATTTACATTTTATTTAATCATCCAGGTATTAAACCCAGTACCCAATAGTTATCTTTTCTGCTTCTCTCCCTCCTCTCACTCTCCCCACTCAAGTAGACCCCAGTGTCTGTGTTTCCTTCTTTGTGCTCATAAGTTCTCATCATTTAGCTTCCATTCATAAGTAAGAACATGCAGTACCCATCAAAATTAAAAATGTACAAACCACCTCGCCCAGTAATTCATTTCTAAAAACAATTCTATAGAAATACTTTGCATGTGAACCCAAAGATACAGTCATGCATGACTTAAGGATGCAGATACATTCTGAGAAATGCATTGCTGGGTGATTTGGCATCACGCAAACCTCACACAATACACGTACACAAACCCAGATATATAGCCTACCACATATCTAGGCCATATGTGGTAAATATGACTATTGTTCCTAGGCTACAAACTGATACAGCATGTTACTGTACTGAGTACTGTAGGCATTTCTAACACAATGGTAAGTATTTGTGTATCTCAACATGGAAAAGGCATGGTAAACATACAGTATTATACTCATAATTGCATATGTGTTCTGTTCACTGAAATGTTATGCAGTGCATGACTGTATACGTATAATGGTGCTCATTATAACATTTCTTATAATAACAATTGGAAACATACTAAGAGTTCCTCAATATTAGGATGATAAATATGATACATCACACTATGCAGCCATTAATAAGAATGAGATGGACCCATAAATGGAAAGAGGGCCACTGATGAGTGAAAAACAGGCAAATCTCAGAATAAAACATGTAGTGTAATTGTATTTGTGAAAGCCACGCTTTATATGTATATGTGTAGTATGTGGAAAAGCAAAATTGAGATTAGCAGGTTGCAGTGTGTGGTGTGTTTGTGTGTGGTGTGTGTGTGTGTGACAGAGAGAGAGAGAAAGAGAGTTCTGTTTCTCCCAGATTAAGGTATAATTGACAAACTAAAATCGTATATATTTACAATGTACAACAACATGCTTTGATATATGTAGTATACATTGTGAAATAAAACTAAGTAACATGTTCATCACCTCACATACTTATTTTTTTTTGTGATGAGAACATTTAAAATCTATTCTCTGAGAAATTTTCAAGTCTACAATACGTTATTATTAACTGTAGTCATCATACTATATAATAGATCCTCAAAGCTTATTCATCCTGTCTAACTGAAACTTTGTGTCCTTTGACCAGCATGTACCCATCTCCCTTCTCTCCTCCTCCCCAGCCCCTGGAAACCACCATTCTACTCTCTGCTTCTATGCATTCAATGAAGTTTTTACTCTTTATACTTTTGTATTTTTTAATTTTTTGTAACAGTTGTCTTGTTTTTTCTTCTGCAGTGAAAATAACGGTGACAAGAAGCCCACTGCCTGATTCACACAAGCAAGGCATGCTGCAGGGAAGACAGGGTTCTTATTAATATTTCCTTTCATGTGCTTACATATGAGTTATAGTTGCTAATCCTTTCCCACAGTTTAGCACCTAGTTAAAAGAAAGGGCTTCAGAATCAGGTAAGTGTAGATTAAAGTTATAACGGCAAATTGCTGAACCTTTGGAAGCCTCGGTTTTTCCATCTGGAAAATGGATTTTTATCTTACAGGACTGTCGTGAGGATTGATGAGCTAACATTCCTAAATCAGGGAGTTTGAAGTCTGGCCCAGGGTATGAATTTGATGAATGATGACTTTTATTTTGTAGCTTTACAAGAACTCTGCAGTGCAGTAAGACGTATTTTAGCACTAATTTTTTTTATAGACGGAGAAGTTCAGGCTCAGAGAGGTTAAATGGCTTCTATGAGATCAGACAGGAACTGGACTAGAGTTTGGATCTAACCACCATTATTCTGACTTCTGGTTCTTTTTCTTAGAAGCCAAAGAAATTGAAGGTCACATAATTTTTTCTTCAAACGTTGCCAGTTTTTATCTACATTTTGGAGACTATATACTTTCACCTGTGAAATGGAAAAAAAAACCCACCTAATTTGCGGTGGAAATTGGCATTGAGGGAACAAATACAACAATAAAACCTCCATTAGTTCTACATAACTTCCTATCAAGTGCCTGGCCTCTAATGTAGAAATGTCTGTCGTTACCAGGATTCTAAGGCAATGAAAGAGACAGATTCCTACTCCATTCTGATTCAAAAGATCTCTCCTCCTAACCTCCCTTCTCACCCCAAGAAGGCTGCCCCATTCTGGAATCTCAGCTTTTCCTTTCAGTTAACAGAATCCTCTGGCCTCCCGCTTGTTCCTCTGTCACCCTGGTACAGCTCCCTTTCCTCAGCACCTCTCTCATAGCTTTTCTGTCCTCATTCACCCTTGTTGCTTTTCCCATATTTGGGGCTCTCCTAATAACTCAGCCCCAAGAACAGATAACCTGTGGCAATTTATAAAATAAGAACAAGTAGAGCTTTGAGATACTGCTAGAGATATAAAAAAAAAATACTAAAATATGCCAGGTGTTACGGTGTGTGCCTGTAGTCCCAACTACTCGGGAGGCTGAAGAGGGAGGATTTCTTGAGCCCAGGAGTTCTGAGCTGCAGTGTGCTATGCTGATCCTGTGCTATGCACCAAGTTAGGCATCAATATGGTGACCTACCGGGAGGCGGGACCATCAGGTTGCCTCAGGAGGGGTGAAATGGCTCAGGTCAGAAGGAGAGTAGGTCAAAACTTTCATACTGATCAGTAGTGGGATTGCACTTGTGAATAGCCACTGTATTTTAGTCTGGGAAACATAGCAAGACCCCACCCCTAGAAAATAAATAAATAAATAAATATTAAAATATAAAACTTGAGAAATCAGTGCTAGGACTGGAGGTTGGTGGATAGCTTAGAGTTTGGCCAGGCAGGGCAGAGAAGATCTGGAAAGCCTATATGCCTTTGGAATGATTCAGGCGCTTGGAAAAAGTCTAGCTGCACGGGCCACAATGTTCAGAGAGAATGGAGACTTAAACAGGTGATAGTCTGATTAGACAGCAACATCAGGTGGTACAGGTAGGTTCTTAAAGACGAACAGAGGTTTCCAGACTAGGAACTACGTGGAGATTCAGGTGGGAGCATGAGGCAAAAGAGGAAGCAGGTGGCTGGCCCTGATCTCCAGGCTGACATTCAGGAACAAGCCTCCAGGGCCTCAGATAATTGGGGAGAACCAAGCAGGGTGTGGAGCCAAGAATACAGTACAACGCATGGAGTCAGGGCCCAGCTCAGGGGTTCTAAGTAGAGGCCTGGTTATAGAAACAAGATAGAAGGGCAGTTGCTAGAAAGTGAGTCCAAGGTCAGAGCATTAAGTACTTAAGATAATGAACTAGTTCTTTCAAATTGCTCTTACCTAGACCAACCTTAGGATGAGTTCTAAAACAGGCTGAGGCTGAGCCCTGATTTTTGCCAGGAAGCATTTAAGGAATCCTGTTTCTATAGTTGATAGCCAAGTGGGGCATTATATTGAGTGATAAGATCATATAGAAAACATTTTTAAAGTAATTGAAAGACATCTAACTTATTAAAAGTGTTTGCTCTTTTTTCTCCCAAATTTGTTTATTAGGATTTTTGTTGGTGAAATTTAATTTAATTTTACATTGAGAACATTTAGAGAAGCAGTAACATTCCTTCTGTTTTTTGGTTTGCTTTGTTTTTCAGTAATTATTTTCCAACTATCCCTTTACTATGAAACTATTTTTTCTGCTAAGATTATTTGCTTAAAAGTTATGCTTATGCAGATAGAGGGAAAAATTGCACATTGGTTAACAATAGTTACAAATTATCATTAGCACTATGCAGTTTTAATGAATCATTATCTATTTTAAGTTAATATTTCTGCGATGTGGATCTGACAATCCTATTTTTACAAAATAATCTGACTAGTCAGGATGTTCTAATCAGGGCAGAAAATAAAATGCAGAAACTTGGGGTCTTCAGGCCTTCCCTTGGCCATGGGACTAAAACTGTGTCTCTAATAAAAGCATTTTGAAAGACCCAGAGATGGTATGAGGTTTCTTTTGGCTGGCCACCAACAGACCTCATGGAAGACTTGCTTCCCTTATGGAGACAGTTTTCTTCAAGACCATGGTCCAGGGAGCCAGCAAGGCAACACACACATTTTACAAAGGCTTTTGATTTCCATTAAGTCTCCTGAACACTTCTGAGCAAAGGACAGGAGGGGGCATTTTCCATGAGGAGATGTGTTGAGTTTTTGTGCCAACTGAAGACTATGAATTAATACTTTTCTGATATTCCTAAAATTAAAACCCCATGAACTAACCATTTTAGGGTATTAAGCTTTGCTTCAAAATGCATTCTCCACAGATGAATCAAAGGGCCTAATGCATTTGCTATTTAGGAATAATAAAGTGTGAAATGGGGTGTGGGACTTACATATTTACATAAGAAGAAAGAGCTGGAAAACTTAAGGAAAAACGACAACAGAGGAAGGTGCTACTGTGAGACTTGCTCTGAAAATACAGACATGCCAACTGCTTCTCTTCAAACCACTGCCCAGTCTATGGCAATTGACGAGCACATTTGAAAACCTCAATCCTTTTTTTCCCTTGGGTTTCCTAGAACTTCTAGATTTTGACGTTCTCCGTGTCTTTGCTGTGTACCCCTGGGAGAAACAAAGGGCGAGAAGAAACAAGGGAAAGGAGAAACATTTGTGTTTTCCAGGTTTTCAGTGTTGATCAGGTATGACCATTGCTATAAGGAAATAGACATTGGGGATTACTATAGCATGAGGGAGAGGGGAAAGTTAGTTGAAAAACTAACTGTTGGGTACTATGATCACTACCTGCATAGGCGATCATTTGTACCCCAAACCTTAGCATCAAGCAACATACTCAAGTAACAAACCTGCATATGTACTCCCTGAATCTAAAATAAAACTTGAATTTAAAAAATAAATAAAATGAAAAAGAAAAAGTCAGGATATAGAAACTTTAGAAATAACAGTCATCTAGTTTTAACTTAAAATTGAGCAATTTAGACTTTGCTCTATTTGAGAAAAAGTTGCTTAAGTCACGTATAAATGTGTACAGTTTCTTGCAATCTCCTGTACCACTTGTGGCCCTCATGTAATTTCACTGAAGAATCATGGAATCACACAGCTTTGTAGCTGTGAGTTGAACATCTTAAGATAACTAGGATTTAAAATATTTAAACAAAAACATCATTATTGATAGAATCACTTTTATTTTATTTACATCAAAACAAATTCAGGATTAGAGTCATGCTGTCTGCAGTCCTTGAGTCAACAGAGGCTGTGTCAGTATAGGGTCGGCTGCATATGATGGCACACCCAAGTTATAAAGACATAAACAAGATTAAAAGTTTATTTCTTTTTCAAGTAAAATTATTCTGGAGATAATGAGTCCAGGGTTGATCTGGTGGCTCCGTGGTCATTGGGGACCCCAACTCCTTTGTTCTTGCTTCTTTGCCATTCTGAGCTTACCTCATTTCTGAAAATGGCAGTTCCTAGCACCAGTCATGTTTGCATTCCAGCCAGCGGGAATAAAGAGAAGATGTGTAAGGGGGAGGGCAAAAGAGATTCCCAGAAGCTGCTGCAGATCTCTTCAGGTTGCATTTCAAAAGCCATTACTTAAGTGTATATTCACACCTAGCTGCAAGAAAGGCTGGGATTGTATTCTGTATTCTGGGCAGTAATGTGTCTAGCTGAGCACTGGAGTTTTATCAATAAGGAAGAAGGTGAGAATGAATGTCAGAGTAGACAGTTATCATTCTCTGTTTACATGTCAACTATTGTAATATCCCTTCTTTACCTTGGTGACTTATTTCTTCACTTTTAACTTACTAATTTTCTCATAAATGCAAGTACAGATCCCTGATATATCAGTTGCATTACGTGAAGTCTATAACAATAATAATTAATTGGAAACACAAGATAAAAACAGAGATGGTTTCTAAGCAACGAAAAACAAAAGGGAAAAGGGCCTTTCTATTTTCTCTCTCCTTCTTCTTCACTCTCTAATTCCCCACCACACACACACTTTTATATACGTTCTGGCTGTTTTTCACTATTTCTTGTCTAGGGAACCTCACTGTGCAGCAGAAAATATTTCACACAATCCAGAGAAGAAAAGAAGGACAGTTACTTGGCTTTTTTGCTCTTTATGAGAGGCCATTTTACAGAAAGTACAACTGGTTTGTTTAGGGAATTAGTGAAGAGGAAGATAGTAACATGTAAAAGGCATCAGCTGAAAGGAAGAAGCAAAATCTTTTTATCACTCTTAGAGGAGGAAAGTCAAAAGCCTCCTGAGCTTTTTTGATTAATTTCAAACCCTGCTTTTCATTGGATATTTTTTGCTCTCAATTTTTTGCCATCTGAGACGTAAGTTATTTTACTGAGATAACCTCTAGAAGTGGTAGATTTCACCTGTAACACCAACAAAAACAATGCATAAGAAGATTCATCTGTTGTCTAATTTATTTTCAGGGTATAGTGAGTTGCCTTACTCAAGGGACTTGTAACATTTGAGGACAATGTAGGATGGAGACTTTATTGTGTTGGACTTGACAGTAGAGTAATATGAGTGAGGTACAACATTATAATATGTTAATTTATTAATTAGTTGGATGATGCTAGTACAATGTGGTAAAAAATAACATACACCAAGAACTGTGGTTCTTTGAGTATGTAATAATCAATTGAGGAGCTTGTTAAGCATGTCTGTTCCTAATCCAATCCCTAAAACTCTGATATAGTACACCTAGGATAGATCCTAGGAATCTAAATTTTTGACAAGCATCCTAGGACGAGGCTTTGAGAGATACTGACTTAGAAATTCAGATAGCATGAAGACCTTGATATGAGACTTAATGCTACAAGGGCTGGATCTGAGCCATCTTCACCACTTACTAACTGTGTGATCTTGGGCAAGCTATGTAACCTCTGAGCTCACTTTCCACATTTTTATAATGGGTAAAAATATAACTAGGATTGTTTTTCAGATTAACTGAAAGAACATATGTGAACACATATAGCACATAGCTTAACGCTTGATAAACGTAAAAAATTTCTCCACCATGTTAGGATCTGAAGTGCTTTACAGAGACTATTTACCCAAAAGTTCCATCCAAGTAGGCACCTGAAATTTCTACTAAAGCAGCAGGCCTTTTGGTTAAACTATTGTCTTCAGAAAACACCTATTGCTACCCAAATAAGCCACTTTGAATTGCTAATCCTTACCTAGTGCTTTCTGTGGTGTGTTCTGTGGAACAGGGGTCCTGTATGACCTTAAGAGGTGATAGTTTAAAAAAAAGGTTCATGGTCAAATATTAAACAAAATCAACAAAGTTCCCTTAGTGCAAGACTTCTCTGAGCCTTTAATATGTTAATGCACATTTGAGGCTATAAGAGGGAGGTTTTGTATAAACATTTTCCAATTTTTTTTTGTTTGTCTTTTTGAGACAGAGTCTTGCTCTGTCACCCAGGCAGTGTGTGCAGTGGTGTGATCTCGGCTCACTGCAGCCTCTTGCTTCTGGGCTAACGTGATTCTCCTGCCTCAGCCTCCCAAGTAGCTGGGGTTACAGGCGTGCACCACTGCACCCAGCTAATTTTTGTATTTTTAGTAGAGACAGGATTTCACCATGTTGTCCAGGCTGATCTCAAACTCATGGCCTCAAGTGATCCACTGCCTTGGCTTCCCAAAGTGCTGGGACTATAGGCGTGATCCAGTGTACCAGCCACATTTTCCAAATTTAATTGAGAAATATCTTTTCATGTAGCATCTCAGGAGGTTTCAGTCTACAGAGCACATTGGGAACACAATCACATATTTCTACACATGAAAGTTTTAGATTTGCTAGCAGACAGCAGTAAGCTAATGCAGAGAATAGAATGTGGGTTTGTAGGGAAGGAATAGAAAACTGTGTGGGACATTGGATTCAGCCTGGGGAGGAAAGTCCGGCTGAGAAACTCACATCCACCAAGGATGTCAGAAGGGTACCAGGGATCCTCGAGGCTGAAGCCCTAAAATGGACTAAAGAAGACTTGGAAGTCAAAATGCTTTAGTTATAATTTAATATAGTAGTGCTTGTCTGGGAAAACAAGTTCTATGCTTCCTTTCTCTGTTCTTACATTTACCTTCACAGCTTCTGACCTGCCTAATTGAGGTTACCTAGGTACTTACAAGGAAAGTTTATTCTTCCCACCCCTTTTCCCTGAAAAATAAATTTAAATTGGATATTTAACATATGTCACTCACTGGGCTTGGAGCTAAAAACTGAAAGACATGCATAAGATGTTGTTTATATCCTGCAAGATCAACAGTGCAGTCAGAAGGGAATACAGGTGAAAAGATGCATACAGCCATATGGTAATGTTAATTAAGTTATGCATACCACTTAATAGTGAATGGGGGATGGTGCTTCTAGGATTGGAGATGTCAGGAATATTTCACATATAAAGTTATGGTTTGATATGGTTTGGCTGTGTTCCCACCCAAATCTCATCTTGAATTCCCACATGTTGTGGGAGGGACCTGGTGGGAGGTAATTGAATCATGAGGGCGGGTTTTCCCCATGCTGTTCTCGTGGTGGTGAATAAGTCTCACGAGATCTGATGTTTTAAAAATGAGAGTTTCCCTGAACAAGCTCTCTCTCTGCCTGCTGCTATCCATGTAAGACGTGACTTGCTCCTCCTTGCCTTCCACCATGATTGTGAGGCCTCCCCAGCCACGTGGAACTGTAAGTCCATTAAACCCTATTTCCTGTACAAATTACCCAGTCTCGGGTATGTCTTTATCAGCAGTGTGAAAATGGACTAATATGTGGTTTACCCAATCCTTGAGGAAGTAAGGCTTGACTGCAATGCAAAGATTTAGAAGCATGCAGGAGAATAGAGTCCTAGAGGACAGAACCTCAGCTAGAAGCAGGGAGCACATGTATTATTTGATGGGAGCATGTTGTCATTTTATGAGGTGAAGCTCTGAGGGTAAATTCTCAAAACAATGACATTAAATTGTCCCTGTAATTGAGAAGCATTTTCCATCCATGACACAGTGACATTAATGAAGAAGTCAGCACTTAATATTGTATGCATAGAGGAATCTAATGTGCTTGTGGTCACCCTGATGGATTCTCTCTCAGGTGAGTCTTCTAGGGACCTCACATAGTTACTGCTGAGTCTTGAGTTCATTGCCTGTGCCCCTTGCTTAGGCTGGTTCTTGAATCGGAATGCCCATCTATTTGCATTTGAAACCAACCATCCTTCAAGGAGAAGTATGAATCTCACAGACACTCAGTGTGAAACTTTCCCCGTAGTCCAAAGTGTCATCTTTTCTCTGTTTATGGTCTAAAGACAACATAGACACACTATTCAATTCATTCACTAGAGTTGCATCTTATGTGGGAATTATCCCAGAACATTTCTTAAATTGTTATTTAAATGGATATGGTCAGATAACTCTGAAGTTCAAAAACCAAGAACTAGTTACTTTGTTTTTCTACTTTTTTTTTCTGTCTCTCCTGAAGCAGTGGAGATGAAGGTTTCAATTTAGCTATAGATTGACAAACAGAGAAAATGGGAATGAAATGAAATATGAGGCCAAGGGACATGTCTAACCTCTCTGATTTCTTCTCTTATTCCTGGTCCATTGGTTAGTTTAGGGAGAGAAGAATCTACATCAGATTAGAAGTATGAATCGACTTTCCTAGACAAAAATGGCTACTCAATGTGAAGACAGCCAGATAGACCATCTCTCTGCTTCAGAACAAGCGTCCCTGGTAAACAACTACTTCTTACCTGAAAGGCTCTATATATACGAATATATTTAAAAAGAAAGAAGTAGAATTAGGTGAAATAAAGCTAAAGCTATTTTCCCAAAAATTCAAGAAATAGGAGTTTTAAAGTATGTGTAGATAAAACAGAGATGAGTCTCCAGGCCTACTAATTATATTAAGTTCTGACAGGAAAAAAAAAGCTATGCTGTTAGAGAAATAATGTTAAGAGCTACTAATGTGTGTGCCTCCAGTGACAAAATATAAAAGAGACAAGCAGAGCACTTATTCCTTCCAACTGCTATGGCTTTAGGCAAAACTTTGGCCACAAGGTCTGCTGCCTTCTAACTGTTTTTCTTATTTCAACAATTGCACTAAATTCTGGGTAAATTAATTTTCCCTCAAAGTGAAAAGTTCTTTTAATAATTCCTTGAGTGTTCACATCGTTGTCATTAATGGGCTTTGTTCTGTTCACTGTAGGATAACTTCTTTATATATTTGTCTTTTCAAAAGCTTTCTTCCAATGAATAGACATCATAGTAAGTCACTTGAAAAATCTCCCGTAAATATGGACTTTTTTTCAACATTATCAGCCATTGTCTCCTAATTTCTTTAAAAAAAATTCTGACTTGGAATTACAGAGACCCTAGTCATGAATACCAGGTCAAATTCTATACTTGTAACTTGCAAAAGCAGTTCGATAATAAATACGAAGCTTATTATAGTTAAAAACAAGTAAAGCATTAATACAGGTTAGCATTTTAAAGAATTTATTTTTAAGCACATTTTATTCTCAATCTATACTTCGAAGTTTAAACTAATGATACAAAATAAAAATGTAAAGAGTTAAAAGTTCAAGGAAATGGTACTTCTGGAGACTATATTCCTGAAAAGCCTTTTTTTTTTTTTTTAAATTATCAAGTAAAGGATTCAGAGAATAGTGTTTAAATGTGTGACTCCAGTGAGTTACACACATGGAAGAGTCAATCTCTTTGTTCTTCCACTTACTAGATGTGTGACTTTGTTTTTCTCATCTATAAATTGGGAATAACAGCAGCTACTTAAAGGACTTTTATGAAAATGAAATGAGGTAGCCCATCTAAAGTGCCTAGAACAGTGTCTTAGACCTGTCAAGAAGGCTGTGTTATTATTGTCATTTTTCCGTTATTGTGGCATTATATGGAACTTGAAACCAGGAAACCTAATAATTCCAGGAATGAGAATTTGGAAATTTTCTCTTTTGTGGGGCCCAAAGAAACAATTTTCAGAGGTAATAGTTCTTATATTTGGGTGGACCAGTTACGAACACATCTTTTCCAGAAGAGAGATGTGACTGGATATTATTTTATGTCTTCCAAGAGTCTGGCCAGCCATGCAGGGCAGGTCACCAAATCATCAAGTGGATTAAGAATAAATTGACAGATGGCCAGGCATGGGTATAGTGGCTCACACCTATAATCCCAGGACTTTGGGAGGCCGAGGTGGGCAGATCACTTGAGGTCAGGAGTTCAAGACCAGCCTGGCCAACATAGTGAAACCCCATCTCTACTAAAAATATAAAAATTAGCCAGGTGTGGTGGCACGCACCTGTAATCCCAGCTACTTGGGAGGCTGAGGCACGAGAATAGCTTTAACCCGGGAGATGGAGGTTGCAGTGATCCAAGATCGCACCACTGCACTCCAGCCTGGGTGACAGAGTGGATTCCGTCTCAAAAAAAAAAAAAGAATGAATTTTACAGTCTACTAATCAGGTGGGTCAAAACACTTTATTTTTCTAAGGGCTAAATTAGTATCTATCTCTAGTTCTCATGCCACCAAGAGGCAGAAATTAAACTCCTAGTTAATTCAAGTTTGCATCTAAATCCTGAATTTACTTGGCCCTCACCATGATTTTGGACTGAATGTGTGTGTCCCTCCCATACTCCTAAATTCATAATCTGAACCCCTAAACGCTAGTATGGCTTTATTTGGAATAAGGAAGTAATTAAGGCTAAATGAAATCATAAGGATGGGGTCTTGATCTGATAGTGTTTTTATTTTATTTTATTATTATTATTTTTTTTTGAGTTGGAGTTTTGCTCTTGTTGCCCAGGCTGGAGTGCAATGGCACAATCTCAACTCACCGCAACCTCCGTCTCGCAGGTTCAAGCGACTCTCCTGCCTGAGCCTTCCAAGTAGCTGGGATTACAGGCTCCCGCCACCACGCCTGGCTAACTTTTTTTTGTTTGTTTGTATTTTTAGTAGAGACAGGGTTTCGCCCTGTTGGCCAGACTGGTCTCGAACTGCTGACCTCAGGTGATCCACCCACCTTGGCCTCCCAGAGTGCTGGGATTACAGGTGTGAGCCACTGTGTCCGGCCAGATAGTGTTACATTCTTAGAAGAGGCAGCAGAGAGTTCATTCACTCTCTCTTCTCTGTATGAGGACATAGTGAAAAGGCAGCTGTCTGCAAAGCAGGGAGAGAGAACTCACCAAAACCTGAATCAACCTGCACCTTGATCTTAGACTTCCCAGCCTCAAGAATTATGAGAAAATAAATTTCTGTTGCTTAAGCAGTCTAGTATTTTGTTAGGGCAGCCTAAGCAGACCAATATACTCATCAAGGATTTTGGGAACTTGGCATCAAAAGCTGGGGGGAGAACTCATTCTCCAATCCATTTTAAACATCTAACATGATTGCTTTCTTCCTCCGCCCTTTTACTTTCTCTAGTCTGGACAATCTCTCTTTAGCCTCTGGAATGACAATCTCTCTTTAGTCTCTGGAATGAGATGTTATGTCTCCTCTCCTCTCCTCTTTCCAACTTACTTATTTACTCATTTGTAGTAGTTTGTGGTTTTTTTCTTCTTCTTCTTCTTTTTAGACAGGGTCTTGCTTATTGCCTTGGCTGGTCTCAAACTCCTGGCTCCTGGGCTCAAGTGATCCTCCTGCCTTGGCCTCTCAGATGCTAGGATTACAGGCATGAGCCACTGCACTGGCCTAATTACTTTTTAATGGGTAAATTCTATGTCCTGAATCCTTAAGATTAGATTTTTGAAATTCTTTAATCTCAGATTTTATAGATAAAAAGCTCTGTGTTTCATTATGAGGCCATCGGAGAAATGTGACTCCCTACATATTTGATGATATTAAGGTATTGTTTAATGTTTAAGTGTGATAAGAATATTGTGATCATATTTAAAAGATGAACCTCTTCCAATTAATACATTGTGTACAACAAAAAGATTGATTAGAAAAAGGGAGTCCAAAAACCCTTTGTCTTTTGGAGAAATATGCTGAATATTTGTGGGTGAAATGATATGATGTCTGGGATTTGCTTTTAAAACTTCATGACAGAAGGGGAGTGTTAGCTAGGTATAGATAAATCAGGATTGGCTTTGAGTTAATGGTTAAATGGGGTGCTACATATATAGGAACTAATTATATTAGTTTTTCTGCTTTTGTATTTGTTTGAGAATTTTCATTATAAATATGTTTTATAAAATGAGTTGTAAGAACCTGTTATGGCAATCAGGAAACAAGACTAAATGTGTTTGTATTCAGCATTCTTTTAGGTATTTTCCTCCTTTCCTGAAATAATGTATAGTTCTGACCAAGTGAGAAGAATCACAAGGTAAAATCAGATTCTTGAAAGGAAGAAGTCTTGTTACTATCTCAAATTTTCATCCTATTGCACAAACCAACTACCCAATCCAGGGTTTGCATATGGATACATTTAATGAATAAAAATATGAATCACTGATACTTTCTTAATATCTTTTGGTTATTTATTTACCATGTTAGATGTGCTAGTGATGTGAAAAGTTTGGAACTGCTAAAATATTTTATAAGCTGGAGAAGGTTTCTTTTTTTTTAATCAACCAGTTTATTTTAAGTCAACAGATTTGGGGGTAAGGGTGGATTTATTAATCTGTTCTTATACTGCTATAAAGAACTACCTGAGACTGGGTAATTTATGAAGAAAAGAGGTTTAATTGACTTACCGTTCCATAGGCTATACAGGAAGCATGGCTGGGAGGCCTCAGGAAACTTATAATCATGGTGGAAGGTGAAGAGGAAGGAAGTACATGTTCACATGGTGACAGGAGAGAGAGAGAGAGAGAGGAGGGAAGTGCTACACACTTTTAAACAACCAGGTCTCATGAGAACTCACTCACTATCATGAGAACAGCGAGGGGGAAGTCCACCACCATGATTCAATCACCTCCCATCAGGCCCCATGTTCAGCGCACGGGGATTACAATTCAAGATGAGATTTGGGTGGGGACACAGAGTCAAACCATACTAGTGGGATAAAGATTTCACTATATGAGGGATTCTGTACAGTTTAGCTAATGGAAAATGTTTACCAAATTATCACCTCCATTGCTAAGAGTTTGCGGTAGTTGATCTAACTATACTTTGGAAAATATAACGAGACCCTGTAAGAGAATGAAGGTTGAGAACGTGAAGCATAGAATCAAAATAAAGTAATAGCTATGTTCATGCTGATGTTGAAAATGACAAAGGCAGCTTATGTGCAGAATGTAGAAGATTCAGCAGTATGGCTGATTTCTGCCTGATTCGCCCTTCATGGGAGAAATTTTATTCATGAAACATTTATTGAGTACCTATGCAGGACAAGGCACTAAACATGATAAATCAAATGATACATAGACCCCAACTTGGAGCTCAGTATTGTAGGAAGCTGGGGGTACAGCTTGGACTACCTCAGATTTTTATTCTCTCCTTCCCTCACTCTTCTAGCATATATTCATATCTATTAAGATCAGGGGTAAAAAAATTCTGTAAAACTTTATTTATATTTAGTATGAACCATTTAGATACACATAGATTTAGTTTCCTTAATGACAAAGAATAGTGATGATGAACCACTATGGGATAAAATAATTAAGTGCATTACTTATCTTTGATAACTTTGAAATTCAGAGCTACGTGTGGGGGGGAAGGTGTTTTCCTTCTTAATTCATTTATTCTGCCACTCATTTCTTCTTTTCTTTACCCCTGTCTACCTGCTAGAGTCACAGTGAGAATTATTTTAATTTCTAAAAGGCACTTCTGTGGGAGAGAAAAAATAGTTACAGTGGAAATAAATGTTGGAACAGGCAGAGTGCCCTCTCTGAAGGACACTGAAGTAGCTAATAGTTCCCCTAAGAGATTACCAGTGGAGTGGTCCTACATGAAAGAAAGGTGGCATGAAAGATCATTACTTCAGTTATTATTAATGGATTGCTATTCCCACAAAGATCATCTGGGGAATGGTTCTGATTGGTTGGCTGGTACCATCAAAGGTAGTTTGTTTAGCTGTGTGACTAATGCCACTGTTTTCAAGGTCTGTTCATGGTACTTCAATTAGATGGAGTCTGTGGTAGTTAGAGAAGGCTTCTTGAACTCTTTGCTGAGTTTCAGGAAAGGAAAACTTTTCCATTAACTGTGAAGTTAAAAGAAAAATCCTATAATGTATTTCTTAACCAGATTAGAAACCAGAACCCTGGTAGGCTTTTGTTTAGCTATTTTGCTGAGAGTGTTCTGCTAAGGCCATGCAAAGAATGAATAATTCACATTGAAAACCTTAGCATTTTGCTTAAAAGCCTTATTTTCATTTTTGGAAAACGTGACAGCAAGAATTAGTACTGGCACTTCTGTTTCAATAATGGTGGTGATGTTTAAATGACAACAAATACATAATTGGACTTACATGCACATTTGTGGACACAAAAATGTCATTACCTATTTTGGTGGAACATTTTACACTTACTCTATATACAAGAAAAATCAGCTTAAGTTGTTTTTATCTATAAGCAATGAATCAATGTGAGAAACCCTTGTGGCATTCATACTTTGAGAAAAATATACATTTTTTTCATTCCCTGATTTTGAAAGGATGAGATTATTTATTTTAAATAAGACCCTTAATGAGCCCTCCTAAAATAAATGGTAACCCATTTTCATAACATTCCCAAAGGTCTTTTGAAGATCAATATTTAGACTCCTCCCCAAATTAGAGGATAGAGACAAACTCTTGCATAATAATTCTTTGCTCAGTTTGAGCTGAAATTGTCTGAATATTACAGGATATGAGATTTGATATTTTATGATGAGAACAGGGAAAAGGAATTAGGAAATTTAATGTTGTAGGAATAATGGGGGCACCCTCTGATACTATCTTGGATACTAACTGTTTTACCCATGGAAAGCACAGGACAGATAAACATAATATAAAACAATGAAGTGAAAAGAACTACTCTTCTCTCAACTACTGCATAGATTTCCATTTTTAAAGTAAGAATAAATTTAGATATAATAAGAAATATGGTTATGGGCTCAAAGACTTGCTATGAAATTCTGGTTTACTCAACTCTAATGATAGGACTGAGTCTTTCCATGCCACCTCTGAGTTTCTGAGACGGATAAGAATTACAAATACTCCTACCACTTTTGATCTGCCAGTCTCCTGGCATTATTGTGTATATTCTATTTGCTAACTTGAATTAAGTTTCTTTTAAAAATATGGTGACTTAAAAGGATGTTTTCCCAGATATTGGATAAAGATCATAGATATTGCTAACCTTAGAGGTTATACATGCATGATATTTCAGAGTGGCCATTAAACATTGCTGTTTCTCCTAGAGACAATTTTTGTTCATCTATTAGTTGGGACATATGATTAAACTCTGTAAGTTAAATATATAAAACAACTAGCAATAGCAATGCTAAGGTGAACTATCCTGTCTTTAGCGTCTGTATAGAATGAATCCGTTTTTTTCCCTCTTGTAGTGGCTCAGTAAGAATGTGGTGGCTGCTGCCATTTGTTACACATATTTCTCTCTTTCTTTTTCAGCCTCAGGTTATTCTCCATCCTCATTTTTTGACCAGGTTGCTCCAAAACTCACAAGCCCTCAGTGGTTCCCACAACTCACATTTCTACAAAAGCTGGTTCAGTACAATTTGTGATAATCTTGGGTTTTGACCATGAATGTGAGCTGTCTCAAGTGCAGTCTACAGTAGACCACTGGCATTTTTTGTCTCTGATATTTTGGCTTACCACTCCTCTCGAAGTGTACCCCTACTTGGTCATTTAGTGCCCACCTGCACTAAATGTATTCTTTTTTTTTAATCAAATCTAACCACAAGAAAGAAAATGTTAAACTCACACTATTGTCTAAATCAAATATATTGTTTTAAGAGTTGTATCTCTCAGCCACATCTACGTATACTAGCTGACATAAGTTTTAGATAAAATTATTCTTTTGGGTAGAATTTTAGGTCTCAAAAAGCATAGTGGAAAAGTTTCTCAGGTGAGGGGATGAAGGTGCAATGAGTCAAGGGGTCTTGTCTAGCATCTTGGAAAATATTCTCAGTCTCTTACTTTGCTACTTATGAGATTAGTTCTGGCGAAGCCTAACTCCCCTTCTCCAAACCATCTCTCTCTCTCCACCTTTATAGTGAAGATCAAGGAAACCTCCACTAAGAAGCTTTTCTTGATTAGTCTCACTATGCTTGAGCCAGCCTGTTTAAATTCTGGCCCACTGTTATCAGGCTGTTGAAGACCTCTGAGGGCCTGGGCACTCCCACTTTTACAGGCCCTACCCCACATCATACCACATCAAAATGCACCAATATTCCATATTAATTATATATAGATTTTTTACTGTAAAAATAATTTGAAAGGATTTTAATCCTTTTATATCCAAAATTATTTGGTTATGTGTAGCTTATTTTAAGATTGATTATAATTTCTTGGTAATTATTGTGCATCCTCAGAAATTTTTGTGATGTGAAAATACACCTTACATTTTTAATGTAATGAATTTTTATGAATATTAAATTTCATAGGTAATAAGACATGAATGGAGCAGTTTATGGAAATTTAATTAAATACATTCATTTTAAAAGTTTTTTTTCTATTTTGTACTAATTTTTTTTCAGATCTCAAACATAAATTCATGGAAAAATGTAAATTCATGGAAAGCTCATAGACATGTATTTTAGTGACTTCTATGTATCAGGCATTGTTCCAGCTGCTAGAATTAGAGTTGAAAAGACAAAGTGCCTGCCTTCAAAGAGTGCAAGACATGAGGATATTTGAGTAAATAATACCAAAGTAGTGTTATAAGTGTGCTAATAAAAATAGAATTAGGAGCACACAGGTGTCTGTGACCAGCCAAGTCCTCAGAAGAGATGACTTTTGAACACAGAGATGACTGACTTCAGTCACTGCTAGATTGAAGAGTCTTTAGATCATGATATTTCAAGGAGCATTGCCTTATGGATTATTTTCACATTCTATTTCTTAACTAACACAATTTTGGGTTCTTGAGTTCTTACTATAGAAATCTGAAACATTTACCACAATGAGTGGTAAATGGCCCATTAGGCTACCCTTTGTTTTCAGGTGCCTCCCCTTCTATTATGGTGATAGAATATGAAGAGCAGAATGATTCAGTTGCATGAGATCTTCACAGAGAGCCTTCGAGGTCAGAGTTATCATAATCCCGTTTTATAGGTGAGGAAATAAAAACTAAAAGATGGTAAGTCGTTTGCCTAAAATTAGGCGGTTAGTCAAATGGCAGAGCTGGGATTCAGTTGCCCATCTGTTTGGCCTCACAGGCTGTAAACCTTACCACTGTATAGATTAGGACACTGAATAACACTTCCCAAAATGCATTTCTGTGGCTCTAGGTAACCGTATGTGTTCATTTTCTCATTAATTTTCTTTTCTAATGATGAAGTATAAAAGGAGGGGGAAAAGAACCCAAACTTCTCTATGCCCAAGAAAAGGTAAAAACTTATATCAGTAAAAGATAACTCAGAAAAGGAAAAATATTGAGCATAAAATCATCTCCCCTATACTTCCAGCCTTTCCCTTAGCTTCTTTCATAAGGTGATAAGCATTTCCATCCCCACTTCACATTTTTGCCTACCTTAGCAAAAATATTTTGCTTGATCCATAATTTTTGATAAGGGAAGATTCATCAGAATAAAAAGAACTATAATATTTAATATACTTGAATGAATTTTAGAATGGTAGTTAAACAGAATAGAAGTATTCATATTATAGTAACCATTTCTAATGATCTAATTCTAAGATTTTGTTAGAAGTTGATGGTAGAACTCACACAAACATTGAGTGAAAGGTACTAATAGCAAAAATTCCTCAGAGTCATGAAGATTAGCCTTTGCTGTAAGTTAGGATAATATTCTGTTAGAAGAATTCTGACTTTAGTATTGTGTAAGCTGTTTTCTTAATACATACCTACCCTCTGCCTAGGTGATATTCACGAAATAAGGCATAGATAATGCATTTAGTAACACTGAGCTGAATCATGCAAAACATAATTTGTGTGCAATTTCAGGGTGTATAAAATAAAAGCTGTTTTAAATATCATAAAAAGCAACCATAAAAATAAAGCATTCTAATCAGAGGGAAGAAATTCAAAAGCTTGTGTCAAAAAGGAAAACAATTTACTTGTGCCGGTACCCTTAATAAGTGCCCCCAAAGCATGCCAGTGCTGTTACATTCTCTAATGATATTACAGTATGTGGCACATCTCTTCTAATCTGTTAGTAAAATCCTAAAGTCACTTATGTCAGTCTCTAATGCAAGCCAAATGAGTCTTTCCAGTAATAAGAAGCTTCACAGAATTAGTTTTCGTTTTGCAGAAAATTGCCATTGGGGCTGGCACTTTTATCTAAAAATTTCACTCGTGCATAAGCAAAAAACTCATATATTATTTGGTTACATTCCATCAGTATGAGAAATAACATTGTGAGAATTCTATGCATGCTAATGATATATAGAAATCCACCTGCTTTCAGATAAAATGAGTTTAATTTTCTGTTGCCCACTGCCTGGTTGGCCTTTCATAAATTACTTATGCACAGCTATTATTAAAATAGAGGGAAAGCAAATTAGAAAGTCCTCCTATCTCTCCACTGGATTTAGCCAAGGCAGGGCTGTGACAGCTAGAGTCAGCGTTTTTGAAAAAATTCTGCTCTCTTGAAAAATTTTGCATCTCTATACAATTCTATACCACTGTTGTAAACGTTCTGACCTGCCTTCTTACCAAATTAACCTAAATCCTTTCTATTTTTCAACATTAATGGAATCCTCTAGAGTCCTGCTGATATATATTCAAATATATTTATTGGTTAATTTGAATTCCAGCATTTTGTACCTCATTTCCAGCACTCCTGTTATATCTGAGCAGCCTTGAGCTTTAGCATTTAAAACTTATAAATTAAGATACATACAGTACATCTTACAATTATCAGATCAAAACAACTTAACTTTTATTGGAGTATAGAATGGCAAATTTAACTTTCTGATAAAATAGAAAATGAACATTGTCAGCATGAAAGAGTTAATTGGATTTCAAAGGGTGTTTTCTAGCTGATGGTGAGGAGAGTCTTTATTGGTCAATGAATACTTGATCTCTTGGTTTAAGGACAGGTGAAAAGTTTTTATTTCCAGAGGGTTTTGGAAATCACTTAAGATTCTCAATTAAGTGGAATTCCCAATCACTTAAAATTAATTCCTGTTAATTATTTCACTTTGTTCAGCTATGATCAAAAGTTTCTTAGGATGTATCAGGTGACTGTGTCTTCAAAGGCTGAATAAATATTATTGAGGAAGCTCTACACTTTCAGTGCCATGGTGTTAAAAAAGCTATCAAAATACTATGTTGAAAATAAATCCTAATTATAGTTCTGACTGAAAAAGATAAGGACAGCTTCCAAAGCATTTCATAAAATTTCAGTATAAAGAGGTCACTTTTTAAGACAATTGCATCCTGTGCCAGGGAGGATACCTACAGTACTCAAAGAGCATTTTAAACTAATTCCAAAAAATAAACTAAGCTTATTTTCTGTTAAGGTTCTTCTTCATAGTGTTCTGATATAAGCTTAGTCCATAACTAAATGGAGTTTTAAAAAGAGCATCTTGATAGTATAAGTTATTGATATGAATAAAATGACAAATGAGTATTTGTGGTGTATGTGTGGGGTAAGAGTGGATGGGTCTAGGGAAAGCATAGTGGGATGGGGAAGGGAGATACATACCTTTTTCTCATCTCTGCTCTGAATCCAGACTAGCAATTTCCCTTCATTTTTGGGGAGAAATCTTTCAAACAAAGGTAATAAATATGCTTACAGTGTTTTAAAACTGACACTCAAAAATAATATCAAGCAAATAAAACCTAGCAGTACAACTCAAAAGGCATATAAATGATTCTGAAAATGATGCTTCTATAAGATAGAGTAAAATATCATTTTCAGATCTATCCATAGCAATTTTCAAATAGTGTCATCTCTTCTTCTGGTAAAGTTTAATGACAAAATGTTTATTCCTTAACACCAAATGAAAACTACTATTTATGTGTCCAGCATTATAAATTCTAAAATTTTCAGTGTGTAATTATATAGTCTTAGGATGCTTTTAAATCTCTTCTGAAATTTGCAAGTTGAAATTCACCAGCAATTGAGCTTTGTCAAATGTTCCCAAAAGACAGACTACAGAGTTTGAGATCAGTCAGCTGTTTGGACCATGATATGTTAATCCTCTGTTTATAAGATACTTAACTAACTGAAACTTCCTGGATGTCTTGTTTTGACCTTGGCAATGGTGATTTGAGCCATTAAGAAATCCCATAGAAGACAAATAATCAAAGTGTCATTATTCCCCAGAAGTCTGCATATAGTCTAGCTCTTGCATGAAGAGTGAGACATCCATTCCTTGAGATAATTTATTAGTGTGATTAACATTGTGTAGTCACAACTTCCTATAAGTTCTAAGCGTTCTGGAATAGGAAGAAACAAATCTAAACTAAAACTAGAAAATAAATCAAATTATCAGGATACTTCAGACAAAATAAAGTTTTGCAAATAAATTAATCACATGCTATTCCTCAAAACTTTAGTTTGATTTTTTTTTTTCCAGACGGTTTACTTTTTTTTTTTTTTTTTTTTTTAATGGAGTCTTGCTCTGTCACTCAGGCTGGAGTGCAATGGCACGATCTCGGCTCACTGCAACCTCCACCTCCTGGGTTCAAGCCATTCTCCTGCCTCAGCCTCCCGAGTAGCTGAGACTACAGGCACCCGCCACCACGCCCGGCTAATTTTTTGTATTTTTAGTAGAGACGGGGTTTCACCATATTAGCCAGAATGGTCTTGATCCCCTGACCTTGTGATCCGCCCGCCTCAGCCTCCCAAAGTGGTGGGATTACAGGCGTGAGCCACCGCTCCTGGCCTCAGACGGTTTACTTTTAATTAATTCCTCATTTAATTGATCAGTTGTGTCTTTGTGAATTGCCTCAGAGGCAGCATGCATATAGTTGTAGAAAGTTATAAACTCTTGAATCTAACAGACCTAGATTTGAAATTTGGCAATGGCATTACCTAGCTACTCTATGTTGGCTAGATATGTAACTTCACTTGAGCATCAATTTATTCATTTAGAAAGATGAGATGACAATACTTTACTCAGTTTGTTGGGAAGATTGAGTAAAACATGGATAAAAATAATTGACTTATTAATATGTAGGTACTCAATAAACATTAGGTGCACTTAATCAACTGAAGGTTTGTAAGACTACTTTTTTGTGTGTGCTTCAGATCTTACATATTTTTTGTAAAATTATTGCTATGATTTCCACATGTAACTGTTTAGTCAACTAGAGGTATGTAAAACCATTTTTTGTTGTTGTACTTTAGATCTTATGTGTTTTTTAGTATATTGGTATGATCTCCATACATAATTCTTCAATACGTACATCCATGAATAACGTTAGAGATGGGCTTATTTCTCAAAAGTGAACTGGGACTTTGAACATATGACACATTTTAATACCTTCTAAACAAAAAATTCTTGATATTTTCATTGTAGAATATTTAAGAAATGTAGAACAATATATATTAAAAATTTTAAATTTTTCTTTTATTTCAAAGGCATTTAAATGTGCTGTTTTCTCAGCTTTTTTTTTCTACTCAGATATTCAAAGTTGATGTCATATTGTATTTTCTAAGATTTGATATATATTTCACTGTAATAGTGCTTTACCATGACTTAACTATTTTTAAATACTATTTATATTTTGTATTTAAATTATTATACTGCTATTTTATATAATATTTTTATTATTGAAGCATAATTTTTAATGGCTGCAAAATAGCCAATTGAGTGACCTTACAGTAATTTATCAAACCATTTACTATTTTTAGATGCTTAGGTTGTTTTTAATTTAAGGCTACTATATAGATTAATTAATGAAAGTTTTTATCTGTATTTCTTGTTATCTTCTTAGATTAGATAGTGGTCAACAAATACAAACATTTTTAAAGTTATTTATAATTCAATGACAAACTCTAGAAGAGTTGTAGCACTGTATACTCTCACAAGCAAACTGTGAGAATATTCTTCTCAAATCCTTCTTTTGTAAGTTGATCACATTATTTCTCAAAACTTTTGTAAATTTAATAATTGAACATGTTAATTTCTACCAAAAGTGTATGAGTACCAGTTTCAATGTAAGCCTCATTAGCACTGTACATTATAAATGAAACAAGCTATTTCATTTGTTTTGACTAAATTTGTTTAAAAAATGAAAGATGTATTTGTTTTTACTAGGACTTTTTTTTATTGCTAGTGAGTTTGAACTTTTTTCTTCTACATTTATTGGAATTAAAATGTCTTTTTTGGTAAATCATCTTATCCTTTTTTCCTTTATCTATTGGTGTGTTTATCTTTTTGTTATTGGTTTATGAGGACTATTTACACATTAAAATACAAAGCCTTTATTATTTTACACTTATTGTTGGCCTTTTGATATTATGATGTTTTAAACTTTTGGCATTTTTATCTTTTTATTTGATTTATTTATTTTTTAATGAATGAAGTTTTATTGGAACAAAGTCACACTTGCTTATTTACTTGTTGTCTATGGTTGCTTTTAAATAACAAGGGCAGAGCTGAATAGTCACAACAGAGAGTATATGGCCTGCAAAGCCTAAAATATTTATTATCTGGTCCTTTATAGAAAAATTTGCCCACTTTCGACTATGCCATTACTCAACAATTATGGTGTGATTGGCCTGACTTCTGTCCTCCTCCATCAGCAGACATCCACTCAGAACATTTTTATGTTTTTATAGTGAAAACAAGTCCTTTTTTATTTTTAATATTATAAATTTTAGTGCTTTTATAAATGTCACCTCCAAATATTTCACTCCTAGAGAGCAGAAAATTATTGCTTAAAATTAATTCTGGCCAGGTGTGGTGGCTCACACCTGTAATCCCAGCACTTTGGGAGGCTGAGGCGGGCAGATCATGAGGTCTAGAGATCAAGACCATCCTGGCCAACATGGTGAAACCCCGCCTCTACTAAAAATACAAAAAATTAGCTGGGCATGGTGGCGTGTGCCTGTAGTCCCAGCTACTCAGGAAGCTGAGGCAGGGGAATCGCTTGAACCCAGGAGGCAGAGATTGCAGTGAGCCAAGAGCTGAGATCGTGCCACTGCACTCCAGCCTGATGACAGAGCGAGACTCCATCAAAAAAAAAAAAAATTAATTCTAAATGTTACAGTTTCAATGTTTACATTTACACAAACCACTTGAAATTTATTTTTGAATTTAGGAAGAGGTAGGCTGTTAGTTTTATTTTTACATGTACGCAGTTGAGCACTTTTTCCAACCCCTTGTATTAGATGTCTCATTGATTTATGATGCTTTCCGACTTAGATTTTAACAGTTTTGGTTTATTTATCTGTAGGTATTATCCCCCTAATATCGTGCTCTTTTATATAATACAAATCTCAGTTATTTTGTTAGTATTTTGGTAATAATAATAGTGAATAATAAACATGATGATGACAAGTATTTCATTCATGTCAATGACTCATTTGCTAAGTAGTCTTAGGTAAGTAATTCGGTTTGGGGTAAGTAAAATGGAAAGAATCTGTGAGATGGGGAGAATATTATCTAGTGAACATTATCATTGAATTCTCAATAGTGGTTCCACCTTGACTCTTTAGTGGCAGATTATGATAGTCTTATCACACTTAACAGAAGTTGGTTTAGATAAGGTCCTGTCTAAACCAATTTGGGCCAATAAAACTTGAGAAGAGTCTTGCTTAGGCCCTCTGGGAAAGAAGCTTCCTTTGGGCCAATAAAACTTGAGAAGAGTCTTGCTTAGGCCCTCTGGGAAAGAAGCTTCCTGTGTCTAATAAGGTTGGCAGGAGTAGTATTTCTCCATCTTTCTCTCTCTCTGACACACACACACACACACACACACACACACACACACACACTGTCCTCAAACATGAACAAGGAATCCTGTTGCCCTGGCTACTGTTGGCAACTATCTTGAGATAATGAGGCAAGTCAGCCCGGGGACCAAAGACTAAAGCTGACTCAAAGAGAAGAGAGAAGCTAAGAAAATAACATGAAGTGGCGCCTAGTACTCTGATATCCCTTTGTCTGAAGCCCAAATTACCTCTGGCTGATTACCGTTACTTGCAATTGAAAACATCGTGACTGATACATATTAAGTCTTCCAAGTCTAGTGTGGTAAACAAATAAAAGCATGATTCTAGAGTGCTATAGACTATCACCAGGAACATGCCAATTGTTATCAATAAGATTTCTTTAGGTACAAAAATGTTGCTGCCATTATGCATGAGTTAGTTGATCTCACATCTCAGTTAGTCAAAAGTGTTTGAGCATGCAGCTTCAATACATTTATTTATTAGAAGCATTACTCTACAAATATAATATATACATATAAAATAGAGTATATAATATATGTAATGTACATTATTTATGTTATAAAATTCACAAAATTACAAAGGAAATAAGGGATAAAAATGAAGTAATTATTTAAAAAATAATTTTGTTTATTTACTTGTTACAGAAAACTCCTTTCCCCTCACTAACATCATCATTATCGTCATTAAATTTATTTATTTTATAAAAATGTCTGCTGGGTAATACCCAATGCCAAATATTTATCATCTCAGTAAAAGTCAACAAATTTAGAACAGTTGTTTTAAAAAAAGCCACAACTCATCTTTAAGCTCAAATACTCTTCTAAGTACTTTTTGGAGAGACTACTAGCAAGCATCTGTAACATACTAGGAATTTTTTTTTTTTTTTTTTTTTTGAGATGGAGTCTTGTTCTGTCGCCCAGGCTGGAGTGCAATAGCGCAATCTTGGCTCATTGCAACCTCCGCCTCCCAATATACCAGGATTTCTGTAGTCACTTTCAATCTAACTCTAGGTATTGTAAAGATTCTGTTCTTTAAAGTAATATCTATATGTACATTTATCCACAGACATACACCGCAATAGACCACAATATGCTAAAAGCTTGTAGATAAATTAGAGCTTTCCTGTCAACCCTTTGCCTTGCTATAATCGTACACATCCTTCAGGCAAACTGATAAACGTTTTATGAAAGGCTGAACAATTTTGGATGCCAATGTCAACCATTTATTAAATATTAATATATTTTATTTCTAATACAAAAATAAAAATAAATATAAATTCATAATTTCTTCTCACCTGTCAATGAATTGCCTTACACTCTCTTGGCTTGTGAGCACCCACAGTGGAATCCATTAATTAGATATAAGTTGTGAATTGCCACAAAAAAAATTAACAAAGCCTATATACAAATCTATTTTTTTTCAGAAACTGCCATCATGAGACAGTATGTCAAAACAACTGAAAAACAAATTCTAAGCAGTAAACTATTCCAGTTGATAAACTGTTATGAACGCAGTGGGTCTCGTTATCTCAACCACAGTATTGATTACAAACCTTGCAATAATAGTCACAAGCATGAAACAAGAGTAGTCGGTGCTAGCATGGAAATTGAGGAAGAGCAATGTTAAACCAATGATCACTTCTGCTAGTTAGGAGATAGAACTAGAAATTTATCACAGTGTAACAAAACCACATACAGTATTATCTTAAATACTTTCCACATCAGCAGAGAGCCAATAATATTTATTTGTAGAGTTCAGCTGGTTTGAAAATTAAGGTAAAAATACCGTTGTGTCTGGTACTTTGAATTCTTGACAAGTGAGCTGTATTTTTAAAGGTAAACTTTTGCTTCCTAAGGACTAAGCTCTTGACAACCCTTTAATATGTATTTCAATAATTCTCATTGAAAAATTTTCCAGTATGAGTGACAATCTTTTGTTTACTAACAATGCAGACATTTTCAAGAGTCTTCAGCAGGTAATTATAAAGAGCTCTGAGGTATATAAGACCATTTACCACATCCTTAAATGCCTCTACATACCTGCCTTTTTTGAGTTCTTGCTTTATTTTTTGTGGTATTTCTCCGTTTTCTTTTTCTTCTATATTGACATTTCTTATTAAAATACCAAAGTCTGTTTGTAGGAAATATCCTTCTACAACCCTTCTCTCCTTTCCTGATCTGCTGCTTCTAATCATTTTTGACCTTGGAACAAATTAGAAATGTCCATTAGGAAGTAGATGGGTTTTGATTACTGATATAAAGTCTCTCCTAGGAGAAAAGTGTGTAAATTTTACTGTCTGGGTATTATAATATACATTTCAACTACTTAACTTTTCTTTTTGGCTTTGAGATTGGTGAGGAGGCTAGAGACCCAAGCTTCAGAATGGGCAAACTGTTATTCAGGCATGCAGTGCTTCCAGCTCTTGCTTTTGACTTCTTTTCAGTGGATCCCTTCAAACCTGTCATGTGCCTATGTTGATTGTGAAGTCTTAACTCATGCAGGATAATTGTAACACATTTCCTGTCTTCCCGGTTTCTCATTTTTTTTCTTAGAATATGGGATTTTGAAAAACACGAAAACATCCTAAGAAATACCAGGAAGGAGTCCCACAGTGAAACACAAATGGTACGTTATCAAATTTTTATAATTCTTTCAGTCTAAAACCAAATTTACAGAATACTGATTGACTAAGAATTGTTTCTGTTTTACTCCTTGAAACTCAAGGCAACTGCCTACATTTTTGGCTAAAATAAAGTAAGAGGTAAATGAATGAAATAGTAAACAAAATCAAATGTATTTATTGTTTGTCCCAAAGTAACTTTCAAATTACTTGAGTATTTGCTAAAATTAGAGTTGACAGTGTTCACTTGATATTTAAAGCATCTTTTACAATAGATTTCTTTTCTTTTTTGCAATTTAGAAATTACTAAGACTTTTTCTTTGGGTAGTTACAGAAATGTATTGATCTTACAGAATGAAGTCCAATACCACTACTAGTTTTTGTCTGCTTAGTATTTCAGAATTTCCAGAGCATTTTCTCCATAACTTATTTAATTCTCAGAACAATGCCAAAGGCAAATGGGGAAGTTGTTATAACTGTTTTACAGGTAAGAAAACTGAGCCACCTTAAGGCTGGTTAAGAGACTGACCAGGTCACATAGATGGCTTATGATTGGCAGGACTGGGTGGGAATGCTAAATCTAGCCCAGGGCTTTTTGCCCTTCAGCATGCTGCCTTGGGATACAGTTCGTAGAACTCCTGATATGAAAATGAATGCTTAATAAAAAAACTATTGATTGCTTGACTGATTGATAAAGGAGCAAATCTTCATGTATTAAGTAAGAAGAGATTGCAAAGGGTCTCACAATAGGCCTCGGGAGGACCTGGCTTGCACCTGTGTATTTTCATCCTCAGCCACTCTTAGGTCCCATTTCTACTGTCCATGAAATGGGCCCAGGAATGCTCCTTTTTGGCAGTGGCAGTAGCAGTCACAGCTGTATGTAAACAAACTCTTCATTTAACTAAGATTGAGGAGAGACTATAAAAAGAGTGGCAAAGAGAATCATCTTCCTACTGAATAAGCTGAAAAAATGTTCAAGATTCGGGGCAGGCCTTTGGCTCCCTATCCATGTGGAAAAAGAACACTGGAATGGACAAGGAATTCTACCTAGCCACTTTGGGTTTTGGGAGATGACATTACAATGATATATCACATATCAATACATATAACATTTAAAAATAACCAGTCCGTTGTCCCCAGAAGTGAATCGCCTTTTTTATTTAGCATGGGGCATATTCTCGAAACTTAGTAAAGGGCATGCTACAATGTTAAGAACTCTGTAATTAATGTTGGCCAGGATTTGAATATAAATCCTTTACTTTTCAGGGTCTAATTAAATTCAGACTTTATTGTGAGTGGAATAAGACATTTTCCTCACCAACCACATATTAATGGTTTCATGTCTAAGGGTTTTATGGTAAAAATTTAAAATATATTTGAAATAATGTGTTTCCCTTTGAAGTCAGGAAGAGTGAAAAGTTATCTTGTCTTAACATAAAAGGAAATCACCTTTGATAAAAATGGTCTTATTAGGGCAAATATTATTTTATCGCTTCACAATTCTGAGTAGCTCTAAAATACACTGCAAGATTGTAAATATAATTATAGACACTATGTAAAGATAACTGCTATAGTCTAAATTATTAATTCACTTAGATCACAGTTTTAGCTGTTAAATAGAATGCTTTGGGGAATGATGTTAATATCTGCAGATAGCTTAACAGCAAAACTGTTGATGTGAGATAATTGTGTACTTAAGTGCTTAATTTCAGGTTTTACTTGAACTGTGAAAGGTAGTTTAATATATATCATAGAAAATAAGCTATAATAAAATTAGCTGTTGATGTTTACTATGTACTCAGAGAGAAAATACTGTTCATTTTCAGTCAAGTATTTCTTCCAGAATTATATATTATATGTGTTAATAGAATTAATACTTTAAATCCCTATAACATCTTTCACCCTAATAATTGAAGTGCTTTTACATCTAATACTTCGTTGTCTCTTAACCTCTCTATATGTGCTTCATCAATGCTGTATGTAGAAACTTGAAAAAAAATTTAAACAGAATAAAAGTGTATGTGCTCTATTATATTTCAAACCTACAAATAAATGCTTATTGAAAATGGCATTATAAAGCTGAACTGAAAAGAAAAATGCATAATGTCTGAAATATATAAACTGCAAAAATTTTTAAAAAGCTAAACTCCAAAACTACTGTTTCATAAAAGAATAATCTTTAAATTTCATGAAGAGGAAAACATTAGTTAGATTATTTAAAATCCAACTAGTATTGAATAAAATCATCAGGCATAAATAAAACAGCCAAAAATGCTTTAAAATGAGCTTTCAATTTTTGTGTAAAATAAAAGTGTGTTTTCATGCTCATACAAGCTTATAATCTTCTGCCCCACTTCTTCCCTGATCTTAGGAAGAAAGGATCAAGTTCTTTTGCTTTTTTTCTCTGTTTTGTCCAAATAGAAATCATAGATCTTAGGACAAAGGGGGCAAGGAACTAAATCAAAGGACAAAGCTGAAGACCAAGTGGACTGAAAAGAAGATGGAATACATTTTCCCAAACACTGGTGTTCTCTGGAGTTGGCTTATCAACATCTTGTGTAATAGTCATATAATTGTCCCTCATTTCTATCTCCTCCTAAAACTAGAGAAATGGCCTATTAATTTTAGAAGGTGTATAATTATCACAAAGCCCTCAGATTAAGGTCCAGGACACAGAGTGGAATATATGAGCACACAGAAATGTATACCTTTAGATTGAACTTGGATGATTTGCCTTTTGCCTGTCACCACCAGCAAATCCTGAAATTGGATCTCTTGAAACTTACGGTTTTCCTTCAGCAGCATAGGAGTTAAGTTTTCTTCTAACTTGCCCTAGGTTCTCTCAGGAACTGGGAAAGCAGTTCTCCCAAATCCCAAGTTAAGTTATTCAAGACAATATAAGGCAGAGCTAAATTCTTCTGTTGAAGAATTTAACATGACTCAAACCATAAGGAAATCTAAAGAAGGCTGCCAAACTATTTCACTGCTTCCCTCCCCCACTAAAAGAGATAAAAATGTTAGATTTACAAAGCAAACTACAGTGTATGGAATATATGTATATCTCTATATATATAGATATATATACACACACACAATTTTTTTAACCTACCACTTTGTCTTATTTGCATGAGCACAAATTGCTTTCAACTTAATGCCAGAGAAAAAGGCAACATTCCCCGTGATGACTTGCTGAAAAGCTCACTGTATTTGTTTGATAATGGATTTTAGTTCATTGTCATGTACTTCACTCTTCATCAGCAGGAGCACTTCAGGGTAAAGAAATAGGCTTTTACCACACTGGAACAAAAGCTATATAAGGAAAAAAAAATCCTGAGCAGATGGAATATTATTTGCATTTGCACAAATAGTGCTTTTTAGCACAATTCATATTACTCCATTGTGAGCTAAAGTAAGCCAGATGTGTCTACAGCATGCTGCAGACGCAGAATCGGCTTTTTGTTTGTTAGACTCAGAGGTCCTAACCTTATGATATCTTCATACTTGTGTATCCATTAGTTTTATTTCAGTTACTTATCAGAAAGGAAAAGAAAAAAATGGCACTATGCAGTTAAGAGGAGCATTGCATGGAGGGCTAAATTAACTATTTTTTATTTTCATGAATGAGGATCAAATAGGTTTCAGATGTCTCAACATCTATCTGGAGATCTAGATGATGATATAAAATTAAAATGCAGAATGTGAGTGTAATAAAATTTGTTTCTCCATGATTACATTAAATAATCTTTGACATATATATTTTTCTTAAATATCTCTCATGCAGAGTAGATCAACATACGATTTGATACAGAATAGAATTTTAGGTCTAAAGAAATCTTTGACATTAGTTTAACTTTCTTATTCTACAAATCAGGAAACTGAGGCTCAGGAACTAATGTGACTTGTGGAGGATGGCGTAGTCAAGAGCGGAGCCTGGTCTCCTGACCTTGAATCCAATCCTGTACCCATATATCGGAATTTTCTGTAGTATTTTACTTGGGCTTCAAGATCAAACAGGTTTGATAATTCAGGCTTCAAAAAAATTTAACAAATTTTTCTCAGCCAGGAAATAGTAAGCCACACAATCCAAATTCACTTTGCCTATACCTCCTTTTTCCACAACACACAAAAAAGGCCATTTGTTTTGTAGAATGTCCTTTTGAGGATAGCAGTGAAATACTATGCCTCCTACAATGAAAAGACAATGAACGAAAATTAAGGAAATCAAAGGAAAAAAAGAAAAGATGGATGACTTCAAATTCTGGTATACATAAAATAAGGGCACTCAGTTGAATTTAAAACAATGAGTGGTATTTTTAAAGACTGTTAGAAACTATTTTATTAACTAACATTTATTTATTTATTTCATATTTCTTTTCTTTTTTTTTTTTTTTTTGAAGTGGAGTTTTGCTCTTGTTACCCAGGCTGGAATGCAATGGCACAATCTCGGCTCACCGCAACCTCTGCCTCCCGGGTTCAAGTGATTCTCCTGCCTCAGCCTCCTGAGTAGCTGGGTTTACAGGCATGCACCACCACACCTGGTTAATTTTGTATTTTTAGTAGAGATGGGGTTTCTCCATGTTGGTCAGGCTGGTCTCAAACTCCCGACCTCAGGCGATCCACCCTCCTTGGCCTCTCAAAGTGCTGGGATTACAAGCGTGAGCCACTGCGCCCGGCCTTATTTATTTCATTTCTTAAATAATCCTCTGATTTATAGGTTATATAGTATGGTTTGTATAAACCAGTGTGCTTATCCTCCATATTGACAGTGAAATAGGGGCTGTGTCTCTGTGCTAATGGTGGAACAGTGGCTGTTCTCTATTTGTGCTAACCCAGGGACTAGTCATTTGTATTTGTATTTGAGATGCCTCTTTCATTTGTCCATGCAATCATTCTATGATATGATCAAGCCTCTACTAGAAATCAGGCAGTGCACTGGGCATTGAGAGACCAAAAAAAAAAAACCAAACAAATAAAATGTAAACAAATAACAAACATATCAAGAAAAAAACAGTTATGATAAAATGCTATTACCATATATTCCACATCATATATTATCACAGCATACTTTACGATATCATAATATGCATGAGTGCCTATAATAGGATGCTGTGGGAGCAGGAAGTATTACACAGACTAGGCAGTCAAGGAAAGGTTCCTGGAGAAAGTATCCACACTAAGGCCCATAGGACAACCAGATGTCAGCTATTGTTAGGCACAGAGGTAAGGGGAGAAAGAAAAAGCGCTGTAGATGCATTGTAGACATAGAAACTCAGCAAGAGGTGAGGGAGGACCTGGCATATTCTAGGGGTTCTGGTGCAAGAGTATCCATGTATGAAAAGGAAGTAGAAGATATAAGGCTGAAGAAGTAATCAGACCCCAGAAGGTGAGGCACTCATGAACCATGTTAAAGAGTTAACCACTAAACAGTGGAACGGGAAGCCTGTGAAGGTTTTGCTTTGTGAGATTTACACTTCAGGATGATAACTCTGCTTCCTATGTGAACCAAAGGGGCAGTGGCCAGGAAGGCTGAAAGCATGAAGACAAGTCCAGGAAAAAGGTGGTGGTGAACTGAGCTAGCATAGCAGTGGTGGCAGTGAGAAGAAGCAGACAGATTCAAAGATTTTCAAGAAGGGAACATGGACAGTTCTTAGAGTTGGATGACTTGTGTGGCCCAAGAAAAGAGAAGACTCTAAATGATACATGTGGTTGGGTCATTGTAGGTTACTTAACTACTTAGTTATCTTTTGTTCATGTTTTCCTCTAATCACTTGACAGCAAAGAAGGAAAAGTACCTTTTAATTTAGCAGTGCATTTAGTGTATTTTAATTTAGCAAATGTGCATAATTTGCAAAATTAGAAGAAAATAAAAGTAATCTCCCTTTCCTGCATTCAGAGACGGGTACTTTTTAACTCTTTTAATATGCAGGTATTTCTAACTGTCCAAATTCTTATTATCTGAATTCAGAAACTGATATGAGTTTGGATAGCATGAAATATTTGTATTTCCTTCCAATCTTTTAATGTAGACATTTCACAAAATTGGCTACAAGTCAAATGTGTGATTGTGCTCCGATTTTCTATTTAATATTGTATTTATACATTTCCCTATGTCATAATATAATCTTTAAAATCATGATTGTACTGACTGGATAATCATCCCCTGTACTATAATTTGTAAACCATTTCCTGATTGAAGAACATTTAGGTTTTGTTTTGTTTTTTGCTATAATAAATACTGTAGCAATGAACATGTTTTTATGCAGTATTAGCCTTTGTTTCCTTAGAATAAATTCCTATAAGAGGAATTGCTAAATCAAATTATTCACATCTGTAAGTCTCTTAATAGATGATGCCAAATTGAGCTGATGTTTTATATGAATATTTCGAGTGTTCCCTGTGTTCCCAGAAACTATGAGTGTTCCCAGAAAACAGAAACATTTCAAAAATGCCCTTAAATCAGGGATACATACCAGTTATTGAAAAAAGAGAAAATGTTTAGTGAGTCATTTTAAACAGAGTGGTAGGTGTACCTGTCATAATAAACAATTGCCTAATGTCTCTTCACACCAACTGAACATACAGCACCTATCACAGCCCAATAGAGTGGGGATGGTGAAAGAGACCTAGTGAGGAGCTCATCAATTTGTGACACAGTGGAGAACAAATAAGACAATACATAATCAAGCATTCTGACTTCATATCTACTCAGGTATTAATTCAGCACACATTTCCTGAGTGACTGTCAGGTGCCAGATACTTTGTTAGAGAACAGAGATACAAAGATGAATGGCACAGAACCTGCATTCAAGAAGTCTGGTAGGTAGAAACAGACTCATAAACCAATAACATCTACCATTACTCTAGTGTTTTCTATGTGCTACTCACTATATTAGTAAAAGGTTCACAATTATCTTCTTTATTTTCAAAACAATCTTGTGAAGGAGTTATTTTTCTCAACCTCACTTTCCCCAAGCAGAACTCCACATCCTTGCCTTTTTTTTTTCTTTCTTTTTTTTTTATATACATAGGAGAAAACCATGACTTGGGTAATTTGCCCAAGGCCACATGACCAGTGAATTGTGGAGTGGAAATCCAACTCAGATCTGTATAAAATCTGAAGTCTGTTTTCTTGTCCCAGTGCTATAGAATAAGAATATTACAAGAAGTATAAAAAGAATATTATTGTACAAAGCCCCAGGGGCATGGGACAAAGGTTCAAATTCTACTAGATGATGAAAAACGGAAGATCCAACAGAACCTCATGGAGATTTTATGATTGTATGGTATCATCTCAGATGAATGTACATTGCCAAGGCCAGCCTAGTTGTAGAGACCCTAGGCCAGCGGTGCTAGAGGAATTAAAGACACCCACACAGAAATACAGGGTGTGGAGTGGGAAATCAGGGGTCTCACAGCCTTCAAAGCTGAGAGCCTCGAACAGAGATTTACCCATGTATTTATTGTCAGCAAGCCAGTGATAAGCATTGTTTCTATAGATTATAGATTAGAAGTATTCCTTATGGGAAACAAAGGGATGGGCTCCCACTAGTTATCTGCAGCAGGAACATGTCCTTAAGGCACAGATTGCTCATGCTATTATTTGTGGTTCAGGAACGCCTTTAAGCAGTTTTCCGCCTTGGGTGGGCCGGGTGTTCCTTGCCCTCATTCCAGTAAACCCACAACTTTCAGGGTGGGCACCATGGGCATCATGAACATGTCACAGTGCTGCAGAGATTTTGTTTATGGCCAGTTTTGGGGCCAGTTTATGGCCAGATTTGGGGGCCTGTCCCCAGCAATTCATTCATAAGATAGACGAAGGAAAAAGACCACTCCAGGTTGAGGGATTATCATGAACAAAGGCCTACTCTTTAAATGCTGATGTTTTAGACTACAGAGAGTCCATTTTCCACCATCTTTTACTTCTCACTTTATGGGCTGTCTGTGAACAATCTCATCCACTGTGGAGGCTGTAAACACTGGTATAGATATATTACTTTCAAGCCTATATATTTTTTGTGACCCTCCTACATCAGCAGAACTGTATTCTTTTTTCATTTTTTAATTTTTCTTTTTTTAATCCCCCAGAGCATCCCTGCAAAATGAACTGTGTTCTTAACAACCCACTTCTCAGGTGTGTTGGCTCATTTCTGTAATCCCAGCTCTTCAGGATACTGAAGAGGGAGAATCACTTGAGGCCAGAAGTTTGAGACCAGCCTGGGCAACACAGTGAGACCCCATCTGTGCAAAGAAAACCCCCAAGAATTAGCCAGGCATGATGCTGTGTGCCTGTAATCCCAGCTACTTGGTGGGCTGAGACAGGAGTATCACTTAAGCCCCCAAATTTGAGGCTGCTGTGAGCTATGATCGAGCCACTGCACTCCTGCCTGGGTGACAGAATGAGACCCTTTCTGTAAAAAAACAAACAAATAAACAAAAAACCCCAACTGGATGGCTCCACTTGGATATTCAACAAGCACTTCAAATGAAACATGATTTGTTCCTTCCAGCCATGTTTTCCTCCTATACTTACTTAAGTTAACCTGATTTCAGAATTTTCTTAGATTTCTAACTGTTCCTCAACATTTAAAATTCATTGATAAAATCAACAGGAATCTAGAATCACTAGATTTTCTTTCTTAAATATCTCTTGATTTTTGTCTTTTCTTCTTGTCCTCACTGCCGTGCCTTATTCAGGCTTTTATTATTTCTCACCTGGAATATTGATTTCTAATGATACTGAAGCAACGTAGCATAGAGACAGTGAAGTGGAAAGAGCATAAACTTTGGAGTTGAACAAAACTTTAGAATGTCATTTCCAACTTTTAAGAACTAACTAAATTTTGGGGAGTTACTTATTTGACTCATGGATTTTCCTTCTGTAAAATGGAAAATCATAATATCTACATTTCAAGGTTATTATAAAGATTTAGTATGATAATGGGCATAAAGTACCCAACACCATGCCTTGTATACTGTAAGTGTTCAATAAATGGCAAGTGCCTTTTCTTTTAAGTTGGGACTTTTTTCAGTCACCGAATGAAAGAGATGCAGTTCAAATGAGCTTGAACAAAAGGAGGATAATATTGACACATGTAATTGAGAATTTCAGGACACTTTCAATCCAGGGCTGAAGCAATGTCAATAGAATTCTGCCTCTTTTCTTCCTTTCACCTCGATTTTTCTCATGTGTTGGCTTCAATGTAATGGCAAGATGGCTGCTGGAAACTTAGTCTACATTCTTGGAGAAT
Organism: Pongo abelii; assembly: GCF_028885655.2. Lineage (NCBI taxonomy): Eukaryota > Metazoa > Chordata > Mammalia > Primates > Hominidae > Pongo > Pongo abelii. The sequence goes on along the minus strand of NC_085928.1, from coordinate 190,711,387 downwards.
GCTGTCTGAAAGGATTCAGGTATTAAACCTTAGAAGGGACACAGATTGGTCCTGCTTGAGTTATGTGCTTACCCATGAACTAGTCACTGTGTCCCAGAAAATACAGCACAACATTGGCCCTGCCTTGTGGTTATGTGGGACGCTGTGACAAAGCAGAGGAGAAGTTCTTCCCAGGAAATTAACACTTTCAGACAAAAAACAAACAAAACAAAACAAATCCATGCCTGACATACCTTTCCTACTCAACTCCTGACCTTGAGCATTTCTGTCCAGTATATACTCCACAATATAATCAGAGTTACCTTTATAAAATAGAAAGTATATTATGTGACTCTCAAAACCTTAAAAACCTATACATTGCTCAGAGAACACGTGGCCAGTTTCTTTATAGAGCTCAAATATGCACATCTATCTGACCCCAACCAACCCTCCATCCTTTCCTGCTGTGTTTAACCAATACCACCCATTCCTTTAATACACACTTTTTCCCTCTTCTTGTTTACTCAGACCCTCGTCCCTGCTTAGAGTGGCCTTTTTCTCCATGTCAGCTTAACAGTGGCCAGTCTGTCTTCTAGGCTGCAATGGAATTCATTCTTTTTGTTTATCCAGAACCCCTCTTCTGTTAAGAACCTGTTTTATTCTCACTGCAAAAATGTGTTTTTGGAAGACTTGTCATCACAGCAGCGACTCAATTCTGGTGACATAACCCACACCAGGCAAGTCATCAGTTTTGCAGCCACAATGATTGGTCCAAGGATAAGTAAGTAACCAAATGTGCCAAGTGGAGTCCTTCCTAGATTGAAGTTAGGCGAGAGTTACTCTTTCCTTCTGAGTCATTAATTTGGAATTACGTTAGCCCAAAGCTGCCAGCAAACATGTTCTGCCAGCAAACACAAGGAGAAAGCTCACATGCAGTAGGAGAAAATGAGGCCAACATGCTTCATGACTAAGGAGAATCAGAGAGATAGGCTAAGGAGTCAAAGAGACTAAGAGAGTCTGGGTGTTTCAGGCCATGCTCCAACAGTGCCAACCCTTAATCTCTGTTTTGTTTTTTCTCTTTAACTACTTTGAATTGAGCCTCTGTCACTTGAAAGAAATTGTCTTCCAGGTCCTGCTTAAATATTTCTTTCACTAGGATGCCTTTCTGGACTGTGTCTTTATAGACCTCTTTTATTATACTGATTACTGTCTGCTTTTTAGAAGGTATACATAAGTATTTAATCATTCTACTAGGTTCATTCATTCAGTAATGCTGGCCAAATGTTACTGTATTTCCAACTGTGCTAGGCTGAAAGCTTGACTCCTACCCTACTTAGCATAAAGCCTGGTAAAGAGTTGAGTTTTGAAAAATATTTATTGAATTGAATTGTGAAAGTCATTGAAAGACCTTTGTGTTTTCACATTGTGCCCAATGACATATATTTCTCTCTCCATTCTAAACTCTGCACTGATAACAGAATCACAGATGATTAAAATATTTCACTGAAAATGTAAATTTTGCAAAAAACTACGTGAATTGGAGAACATGAGCTACATTCAAAGCGGAAAAAGGTTAGGTTTTTGAATAATAAACTCAAGCCATTTCTGTGTCTTACCTCTAAATAGCAGGTACAAATTGGTTTATTTGCATTTTCTTGGTTAATTACACATTTTGGAATGATCTTTCCATGTGGAAGTCATTGATAACAGGATCTAATTCCAGAGACCAAACTGCCATTAGTTTCATTGAATTGAAGCATTTTCAGAGGTTGGAGTCAAAGCCTGGGAATTAGAAATCATGGGTCTTAATTACATCTTGGTCACAGATTGGTTGTTTTCTTGGAAGCACACAATCTCAAAAAATTCAAGTGCCTGTAAAATGAAGATGAGAATCTGTGCTTCCTTCAACTTCAGACCTTTATAGAGTTGAATAAAATATTACCTATAAACACCTTTGAAATCCTAGGATGGTATGCATTAATTACTTTCCTGAGCCTTTAAATCCAGGGGCTATTTCAGTATTTTGAACCAATAAGTAAATTGGACTGTGCTCTTATAGACCTTTTTTTATTATGCTGATTGCTCTCTGCTCTGATTAAGATCTCTTGATACAGTGATACACAATCCAGTTGTTTGCAAAGAAGTCAAAGGAATAGGGAAGAGAAGGAAGCTGACCTGAATTGGGTACCTATGTTACACTGGTTGGGTGTTGGGCTAGGCTCTTTACCTACCTTTAATCCTTAGCAAATTTTTATGAGATAGAGATAACATTTTACCCATAATGAAACTAAACCTTAGCTACCTCAAGTAATTTTCTTTAGGATCATGCCAGGAATAACTGGATGATGGTCTGTGTGCTGGTCTTTTGTAGAATTAATTATTATGTAAAAAGGGCTATGCTTTTGGTTCTGGCAGACTCAGCTGTTTACTTACAACGTTTAATAAAAACTAGGCACCCATTATGGGTGTCTTATCGAAAGCAGTGCTATATATTTTATTGTTAATTATTGCCAACTATAAAAGGAATTTTAGGCTTTAAGGGTGTTTTTGCTTTATCAGAGTGGCTCATAAACTTAGAAAGTTAGCCCTTGAGTTTGTCTTTAGTTGGGACTAGGAATTCTATGGGCAGTCATTCTCAAGCTACAGATTTGGCATCATATTCACTTCGGAATCTTGTTGTAAAACCCAACCCTGAATCCATTTCATGTAGACTCTGAAGTGTGTGTGTGTGTGTGTGTGTGTGTGTGTGTGTGTTTACAATCTCCTCTCTCAGATAGGAAATTATGACCCAAAATGATATATTTCTCTGGGAAAAGACTAAAGCCAGTTCTGTGGAGGCAGATAAGTGTAGGAAACCCAAGTTCTCTTTAATGTAACCTGGTTCCCTAAACTCACTTTACAGTGGCAGATGTTTCTAAGTCAGCTTCAGAATTGACCTGTGATTCATAAAACCCATTTGGCAGAGTCATCACCTGGACCCAACATGTCCTCATTTCTCATTCTGGAGCAAGTCAGAGCCAAAATAGTTAACAGAGGTGAAGAGGCAGGACTCTGGGTGAATATGTGAAGCAGCTAAAGTGAGAATCCTCCGGCAACAAGCCAAAAACTTTACCACGAAGGAGGCTGCACCCCATTCAACCAGCAGATAAGACAGGATAATACCTTCATGTTTCACTTGGCCAGTTCATAATGTACCACTCGAAAGGGAGCAAGTCTGTCAAGCTTGTGACTGCGTTATCTGGTTTCCTTCACACTGCTCCTGCCATGCCTCTATTGTGTGGGAAGTGCATTACTTGTTGGAGCAGTGAGGCTCAACCAACGTGGAGAGCAGGCCTGGGAGGATTATGGTGAAGGGCAGTGAGGCTCAGCTAATGTGGAGCATGGGGAGAGGTAGAGAGATGTCTGACAACACAAGCCCTGCTTTGCCTCACACAACCAGACCCAGTTGAAAAGCCGGTTCAGATTTTGGTGGACAACTCTATTGGCAAAAGACAGCTAGAGTTTTTCCAAAGCTGTTTGTTTTGAGCTCAGAGGAAACAGTGTTAGGAGGTGAATACCACCCTCTTAATTTCATTTATTGAAAAATAAGGTGTGTGTGTGTGCATTCATCATTCCTTGTGTTGGCATATAAACATGGAAGTCTTTTTTGGAAATAGCCATAGAGTGCTATGGGATAAAGGTATTTCATTGATATTCTTCTTGCACATAAGACACATAATTTAACCTGATAATCCTTTCCCATGGAAACTGGCAGTCATCAAACAATATAGCATTAGTTTCTGATGATAATTAGGGTGTGTGAGGGTCCACATCTTGATTTAAGAGTTTATCTACATGTAAAAGCAAATAGTCTATAACATAGTTAAAACAATCAGTATATATTGACTGTGAATTTGAAATAGTTTCATAAAAATCATTATTTTTTTAATTGAAATAGATATGCTAAACACATTGATCATGAAAACCGGCCTTAGAAAACCACAGGGATCATTTAAAACATGCAGTTTAACAAATTTAAATAGATCCACTCATAGATGATACCCTGCTTTTCCTCATCTCTCTGCCAAAGAAAAATTTAAATTCGGTTGAGAATTCCACATAAAAAGTGCATAGTAGCTTTTACTAGAGAATCTCACATGCATAATTTTTTTAAGAGGCAAGTTCTCTCTCTGGAGTGCAATGGCACAATCATATTTCACTGTGGCCTCAGACTCTTGGACTCAAGGGATCCTCCCACCTCAGCCTCCCAAGAAGCTGGAACTACAGTTGTGTGCCACTATGACAAGCTCAATTTCTTATTTTTATTTATTTATTTATTTTTGTAGAGACAGGGTCTAGCCATGTTGCTCAGGCTGGTCTTGAACTCCTGGCCTCAAACTATCCTCCCACCTCGGCCTCCCAAAGTGCTGAGATTACAGATGTGAGCTACTATGCTTCACATGCACTTTTAAAAATGAGCATTGAACAATAACAAAGGCTATTAATAAAAATAGCTACCATCTACTGAGAAACTACTATGTGCCCTACGTAGTAGTGTTTTACATATGTTATTTCAGTTAATTATCTCAAAACCCCTATATACTGATGAGGAAAATAAAGTCTATAGACTTCAAGGTCATATGGCTAAACTAAGTGGTGGATTTAGGAATGGAACCAAAGAGAACTGATGCCTGGAACTTGGCACTTAACCATTACTTGATCTTAAAGTCACTAACACTGTCAACAGAATGCAGAGATGTAGCAAAAGGAGTTAAATGGCTTGTCATATTGATAGATCTGGGGCAAGAGTTTCCAAATTCTCATTAGGAGTTACTCAGATCACATAAAATCGGCATTAAAACAAGCCAGGTAATCCTTGTTTGCCAGCATGATATCAACAAAGGATTGACCAGGGAGATTAGATTTCCAGTTAAAGTTAAAGCATGGCTGTTCCTATAAATATACAATGTAAGCACCACCCCACTGTCTAAAAGACCCCAGACATACTCCATTACAACCTCCTTAGATTACTTTTAAATTAAGATTTGCTATTTAGAAATATACTTTCATTATTTGAAAAAAGAAAAAATATATATTCAATAAAAAAACCACCTATCACCTCATCGCCCAAAGACTACTGTTTACTTTTTGTTGTTCTTCTAGTTTGTTTGTATATTCTTCTAGTTTATTTCTGTGCCTATATATGCCTACTTTTAAAATAAAAACTAGATATCCCATAATATTCATTTACTGTCTTTTGTTATCAATATATCATATGCGTGATGTTATTAATATAGTTCTTGCTTCCTCTACAACAAAGTGTTTATCTGTTACAGAGTGCCGTATGAATTTACAACCATTTCTTTCCACTTTTTTATTATAGGAACAGAGCTATAATGATATGTCTTGTGTATATACATAATTATTTCTCAAGACTTGATTTCTAAAATTAAAACTACTGGATAGTGCAGTGATTAAGGACACTTAGATTCTGTAGCTACAACTCAGCTTCACACCTTAAGAACTGTGAGATTTTGGGAAAATCACTTAGCTTCTAATTGCCTCAGTTTGGTTTTCTACAAAATGAAGATATTAGTACCTACCTCATTGTGTGGTCATTATTTTGTTTTTTAATATATGAAAAACACTTAGAGCAGTGACTGGCACACTGCAAATACAACATAGATATTTGTAAAATAAAAAAAGTACTGGAGCAAAGGATATGCATCTTTTAAAAGACTTTGATAGCATATTACCAAATTACCTTCCAGAAAGATTCTACCAATCTTTATTCCTTACAGCAGCATGTAAGTGGAGTACTCATTTTTCTGCCCCCATGGAATAGTGGTTAAGAGTATAAGAGATCAGATCACCTTATCTCAAAGTCTGGCTCAACCACCCAGTATCTGTGTTATCTTGGGAAAGCTACTTGACCATGCTAAGCTTCAGTTTTCTTTTTTTGTAAAATGGTGATGACAATAAATATCTACCTCATAGAATTATTGTGAAGCCAAAATGAGACAATATAAAGTGCTTTAAAAAGTGTGTAGTGTAGGCCAGGCTAGGTGGCTCATGCCTGTAATCCCAGCACTTTGGAGGCCAAGGCAGGTGGATCACCTGAGGTCAAGAGTTCGAGGCCAGCCTGGCCAACATGGCGAAACCCTGTCTCTACTAAAAGTACAAAAATTAGCCAGGTGTGGTGGTGGGCGCCTGTAATTCCAGCTACTTGGGAGGCTGAGGCAGGAGAATCTCTTGAACCTGGGGGATGGAGGTTGCAGTGAGCAGAGATTATACCACTGCACTCCAGCCTGGGCAAAAGAGCGAAACTCCGTCTAAAACAAAACAAAACAAAACAAAACAAAACTGCCTAGTATTAAGAGATCAATACATGCTGATAGTCTATGTTTTTAAAAATGCCTAGTATAGACTAAGGGATCAATAAATGCTGTTAGTCTATGTTTGCTGTCTCTTCATTTCAAAGATGAGGAAAATTAGGACCAGAAAATATGGCATCTATGGCTGAAGCACTAAGGTAATAGGCCAAAATGACGCAAGAAATCAAGTGAGAAAAAAGAAATATTTAGTTCTGGATGATAAATATTTTCTGCTTGGCTGGCCAATATGGATATCTTTTAAAAAATGTCAGTATGCCTTCCTGTGCCTAGTGCTCAGCATATATTAATCAGAGACATGTACAGGGGAACTGAAAGGATGGTTACTAAACTTGTCACTGTGAGTTCAGAAAGGAGTGAATTTCATCTTGAAAGAAAGAATCAAGAAAATATGATTTTACAAGGAAAAAGAATAGTCTATGTATCAGAGTCCTTTGAATAAAATCAGTTTTCCAAGTACCAGATGTGGAATGAGTGATTGTGCTCAAACCAGTCAGCAAAAGTTGTATTAGCCATACTGTGCAAAACAACAACTAAAACCATCTGACAATAAACATAATTCCACAGATTAAAAAATTTACCAATGATACTTGAGTAGACAGACTGAAACTAGATGGTGTTCTGTTCTTTTTGGGTGCCACTGGCCCACTTTCTATGAAAGTTAAGAGGCAGGACTGGATTCCCTAATTAGAGATGGTCTTGCAGAGTATAAGACTCATCAGAGGAGACCTACAATACCAATGGTTTGAAAGATAAAGAATCTAGCATTGTTCACTTTGAGGAGTTTAAGACAGATAATTTTGTTATTTTTCTCAAGTTTGGCCAAGATTCTTAGAAAGGAAAGTGTACAATGGTTTATTTCTACTGAGAATGGAACTGTAGGAAGCAAATTTCAAGCTGCAGCATGAAAGATTTAAGTAAGAATGATTGAAAAAATTTTATTTGCAATATGCCCTGAAAAACACTGCAAATGATTAACAAGGAAAGCTATGCAAGATATTCAGAAGCATATAAAATAGGACTGTTTTTGTGTTGGTTTCACATTATTTTTGTGGGTCTTAACTAAAGGCAAGAGAATAGGCTAGGTAGATGCCCAAGGTTCCTTTCTATGATTTGACGATAAAAAAACTTGATCCTATAAAGATTGCTCTGGTTTCTTTTCTATTGCAGCTACCCAAGGAATAGCTGTTGCCTTGACAACAAGAGACATTCTTAGGTTCCTCATATGCTAATAGGAAAATGGCCAATTTTCTTGTTCATGAAAGAAAACTGTTGGTTAATGTGTGCATCTCTCTCTCTTTCTCTTTCTTTCTCTTCCTCTTTCTCTGTCTCTCCCCTACCATTACTAGCTACCCTTCAATAAACCTTAGTGACAGGCAGGGTTAAAAGAAAATAAGAAAGGTTAGAATAGTTTGTATCTTCAGAAATCCTCATTGAAACTTAAGACACTCACTCATAAAGGAGTTTGGAGTAAGATAATGATATGGGAATAATAAGAAATTGGCATTGAGTGTGGCGAGAAGAAAAAAATTTGATAGCATGAAATTCTCAGCTTATGGTAGTACATGGGCAGACACACTGACCAGATTCCAGGATGAAGGAGTCAATGTAACTTCACAGATGTGTCAACATGGGATGGCATTTGTAAGACAGTTTTTCAAATAACTGCTTCCAACTGTCTAGGTACACGAATACAGGCAGTTCATCCGCCTTTGAATATACTGACTAGATTGTACTCAGATTGAGCTTTACATAGAATTTATGTGAATAAAACCACAGAATATAGCAGAAGAACAGCAATTACTTCCACATACAATTCACTAAAGTAACAAGCAACAATTAATTCCCCCAGGGCAAGAGCCATGGACTAATCCCTGCTTTCTCCTTTGCTACCTGAAACGTAGCCAAATGCGAGCTAAGAAACAGATTGACAGCTGATAAAAAGTGCTTTGAGTAAACTTACCCATATATTATGTGCAGAGCTATAGCTCATAGAATAAAAGCAAGCCACCTCTCTGCAGTGTCTCTTAAATTAAAGCCTTAGCTATAAGAAAGCCAAGTGTCTTAGCCCAGTGGAGGGGTGCTTTTTCCGTATAGCAGCATGGAAGTTCAAGCTGAAGCCTCATACCAGCCTTGTTTTTGTGCTGTGCTCACATGGATGGTGTGTACAGTATCATGACAGACACACATTTCCTTGTATCTTTACCCCGCATTTTTCTATACAGTGGTTACATGGTGGGTATGTTTTTTGTTTGTTGTTTTCACTACTCCTTGTTACTCCAAGGATCTTTTTTTGGCATATCATTGTTGTTAGAAAGTATTTTTCTTTTAATTATAAAAGTAGTTCATGCTTATTGTAAAGAACATGAAAAAAGTTCAAGAAAGAGCGAGGAAGGAAATGAAAGATAGTGTAATTTTGAAGAGCAACACTGAAAGCAAAGAAAGCCATTGCCAATATTTCTTTTACTAACAGCTAGTGCAGCATAAGACACGGGGCATAGAATTCCTGCCCCTTTTTTCTTTATTTTCTGTGCTGAGGCCTGGTCTTCCCGTGGACCCCAGATAATTAGCTGATGTTTACAAACATACAGGTACTCGTAGGTGTTAATATATACTCTGATGCCTTAAAGAGTGTGGTTGTTAGGAACGTTGGAGAATATATACGCATTTGAAAAGTTAGACAAAAACATATTTACACTTTATAAGGTGATCTTAAAGAGGTTTTGAAAACTTTGCTACTTGTGGCACAATATTGCTGGCAGATTTGGGGGTTAGTTTTTTCACCCCAAATCCCCTGGTCCCTGATAGTTCTCACACAATGAGAAGAGCATCCTCTTGGTTGGCCCCCCTTTAAAATAGTCACAAAGTCTTACTTTCTGCCTCTTTTCTCTTCCCCTATTTCATATTCTCCTTTCCTCTCATCTTTCCCATTTAAAATTATTCAATTTATGCTTATTGTCTACAAGAAAATATTTTTGCGATCTGGTGTCTTTCAACTTTTCCTGCCTTATGTCATGTCATTCTCCTAGGCAAATGTTACTCCACAAAAGTCACCCTATGACCAGCAGTGTTAAACTACTTGTATTTCTCCACTAATTACAAGTAGTTCCTTGTACTCCCCCAGCCAAACTCAGGAGTTTCTACATTATTGTCTTTTTATTGTTATTCCCACCACGTGGAATGCACTTTCACCCAACTTTTTATGGGAACCTTTGTATCCCTATCTTAAAAGCTTCAGGTAAGAGGCTTTTCTTCCTGGATGGCTCCTCTGCCCCTGCTGTCCTCCCACCTGGAGACATAGAAATGCTTGCCTTGATGAGTCCTGACAGCCTTGCCATACTGTGTGCACTTTGTCTGCTCTTGTTAATTTAACAAAAGTTCTGGAAGGCAACATTCGAGTCTTCTTTGTTCACAGATACATGTCCCCATCACTCTGCTGAGAGCACGTCACATATTAGGTGCTCAATGACTGTTAATACAATGAACGCATGAATGTCTACCGTGTACCTAGTGCTAGGGAGCCAGTGCTAAATAACGTGGATGTTCTCTGACTTATGTTGCTTTTAGAGTAATAGAAGACCAGGAGAAATAAAAAGTATAACAAACTCAAGGAGGCAGGACTGTGCCATGATAGCAAAAATATGGTGTTGGGGGGCACATATAGGTTAGAGATGGTTGGCATTAGCTGGGCAAATGTGAGAAGAGTACCCAGGCAGAGGGAACAGATGTGTGAAAGGCTGAAGTGAGAGAGAAAAAAAAATTGTTTTTGAGGAAAAAAAAAAACAATTTAGTCGGGCTAGAAATTGTAGTGTTAAGGTGAAGGTGAGTGAAAGGTAAGGCTGGGGAAGAAGGAGGGGCCAGTTCAGGAAGGCCTTATATGCCATGTTAGAGGGTGTCATGGAGAGCTATGGAGGAGTTTTCATGGGGAAGGGGTGATGTACTCAGAGTTGAGGTTTGGAAAAATCACTTCGGCAGAGGTATGGAGATGATCTTAGAGAAATCAATTATGGAGGTTGGGAGTCCAGATAGGAGGCAGCTTCTGTGGTCAGTTCTCCACTTGATGGTAAACTCAAGGAAAGGATAATCATTTTTTTCAGTATTGTAACTTAAGAGCTTAAGTCCTGTCTGAATGAATGCAATGTTTCTTTTATAAATGAAGAACTTTACTTATGACAATTATCATATCTCAAAAAAGTAAGAATTTAAAAGCTACTTCCCTTAGGAAGTGCTATCCCTTTACGGCTCATCTAGTCATTGGGTCAATGTTACCACCTCTAGTTAGGCTAGTTATACAAAGGAGGTGTTAGCAGCACCCTACTCTGACCTCACCTACCAAGAGATATTTAAGTTGATTTATATTATCCACCTTGCCTATATTATAATTGATCATTTTAATTATATATATTTTTGGTCTTTTTCATTAAGTTGTCATTCTCTCGATAAAGATCATGTGCTTTTCTATTTTGTGTAACGTACCTGGGAGTAACCGATTCTATCCTGTTTCCTTGAGTTTGTTCAAAGATAGGTAAAAGAGTTAATGGCGATATGAATGAAGAAAAGCATAAACGATAAGTCATCTGAAAGTTTACTTCTGATTTTCCTATATTTGTATTAGAATTTAACCCTTAAAGGGGTATAGTTCATCAACTAAAGCCATTTTATTAAGCCTTGTGTCAGCAGATTATGAATACTTGTATTATCTATAGCACTGATTAGTGACCATAGCTCTCATCATCACTAAATGATAATCATTACTAAATCAAACTCAAAAGAGGCAAAAAATGGATAACTTCTGATTCAGATTATATGTCAAGTTTAGCTGTGTTTAGAGTAAATAAGAAACATAAATTAATTGTAGGTTGCAGGGTGATATGGATTATTTGTGCTGACACTTAAATATCATCCCTGCTTTTCTAAAGCTTTCTGTTTTTTATGATCCATAAAGAAACATTAATTTATGTGACTAGATTAATCGCTGATTCAACAAAAACTTCATGTTTATAAATTTTTATATATCTAAGTTTATAACTTGAGTAACAAGCTGATTTATCAATTACGACCCTGAATTTAAACTTTTATTGTTAATTATTATCATTATTATGATTGCTTTAAAACAATAGCAACTAGCAGTGTTTAGAAGAATAAGAGGGACTATGATTTTGCATCTAGATGTTTTTCATGGATTGACAGAGAGTTCTGTGTGGGGTCAAAGATTTGTCATTTTAAAGTAAAAACGAACTGAGGGGAAAAATGTTAATAAATTGTTAGGTTGGTATCTGGTCCAAAATTATTTCTAGGGGGTTTTCTTCTTAAATACATCTTTAAAGCTGCACCCAAAGATTTGGCTCAGATGTCAGGAATAATGATCTTCATTATAATAGTAGACCTTGATGAGAATTCTGGCTCAAAAGAAAAAAGAAAAAAAGAAAGAAAGGAAAAAAAAGAGAGAGAGAAAAAAAGGCACTGTGGTACTTTACATATACAGACATGTAGCACCATCTACTGGATCAGAGTAAATGAATAAAATCAGTAAAGTGTGTTTTTTTCACTAGTAAAAGTGTGGACCTCTGAATATCAAAGCTTCCTAAAGTATTGGTTTAGCGATTTCCTTTGATTTTTAGGACTATTTTACTTATATGTGAGAATACTTTGATATAAAGAGTCTTCTTTTCTTCTTTGTCTTGGGTTGTAGGAAATAGTCACAGAAAATTGTTAGCTTTTGTTTCAAGTCACTCATCTACAGAAATTAATTATACACACACACATATGCACACACACCCCTGTATCCATTATTATATTATGGTACCCATTATTATTATATGTTAGTTATATAATAATATACATACATATCCTTAAAAATATTAAGTAAATTACATAATTTTTTTTACAAGGCAGTGGTTATCATGGGCAAAAACAAATTGTGAATGTGTATTTCCCAGAAAAGGATATTGAAAATCTGTAATTAGAGAGGTCTTTACTGTACCTCTGCATTAGAAAATTTTTTTTAATGTAGTTATGTCTCTCTGTTATTAGGAGAAATAAATCCATAAGAATGATCCATTCATTAATTCATTAATTCAGTGAGTATTAATCAAGAGATTACTATGTGCCAGGAACAATGATGAAAACACTGAAAAAAGTAACAATGATTTCAGAAATATTGCATAATATTTGGCTGTGAGGTTAATGTCCCTTTATAAAGACTTACATCCATCTCCTTAATTAACAGTGCTCAACAGAACAGCCAACAATCTGATACAGCCTTGTGAATTGTACACATTTAAAAATTTTTATACATATTGATCAAGATAGTCATCACTAAAAAAGCATTTTGTGTAGATAAGGAAATTATGAAATAGGACAATTACAGAACCCCTCTGACATTTTCCTTATGTGACTTATTTCATTATCCAAGTCATTATCTATTTCATTATGTGTTGTGATAAAATGCATTTCCTCAGGAGGTAGTGAGTACCTAATCAGTGGAAGTGTAAAAGCACTGCATGTTGCTGATGTACATTTTGTAGTCAGGGCAATCTTGGAGGTTTCTTCTAATTCTGGGGTTATAGAAATGCTCTGAATCTGGTCATGTGCAAGTATATTAAGAATTAATTACATAAAATAAGATCTGAACAAACAGACATTTACATATTTCTGGGTAGGAAGACAATATGATAAAAATTTCAGTTCTTAAATTATTCTGTATATTCAAGAAAATTTCAGTGAAAATGCCTAGGGCTGTTTAAAAAAAACTTGACAACTCAATTCCAAAGTTCATTTGGAGGTGAAAGTGTGTGATACTAGACAGAATAGTTGTGATGGTGGTGGTAGTATGTTTTGCGCTACCATACTAAAAAGCTATGCTACTCAAAACAGTGTGGCACTTTTGTAAAGATAAATAAATCAATGAAACACCAGACATCCAGAAGTATATCTTTCCATGTGTGAGAATTTAATATAAAAAAGATGCTTTCAAATCAAAAGCATATCTTTCCATGTGTGAGAATTTAATATAAAAAGATGCATTTCAAATCAAAGGAGAGAGATAAACTATTTAATGAATGGTCTATGGCTATTTGTTTTGAAAAAAGAGTTATGAATCTGCTTCCTCTCACACACAAACATACATTTCATTTGCATTACAAATTTTGCTGTAGAATATGTAATTATATAAGTATGAGAAGAAATTATTGGAGACTTTTAAAATAATCTGGGAAAGGCGTTCCTCAGTGTAGCACAAAACATAAAAATCACCAAAGAAATGACTGACAGATATAACCACATACAAATCTAAAACTCTTGTCATTCTCTTGTCATATCTATTCTTTCTATGGATTTTTATTGAGCACTATTATGTTCCAGGCATTACTCTAGATTCTGAATATAGGGTGAACAAAATGCATATGCTTCTTGCCACTAAGCTTAAGCAAAATTTTTTTAAAAATGCATATGGTTCCTGTTGTCATGCATCTTGTAGTCTAGGTGAAAAGATGGAAAATAAGCAAATAGAAACATAATTACTAATTGTGGTAAGTTGTTTGAAGGTAGTTACTAAATGTGAAAAGGTTGCCATGAGAGAAAATAACTAGGAAAAACTATATTGAATTAAATGGGCAGGGAAGCGTCTCTAAATTTATATATAAACTGAAGACTATGGGGCCCTGGAGAATAATAAGGAACTAGCCACTAGGGAAGGAAAATGTTCTGGGAAGAGAGACTAGCATATCTGAAGACACTCCTTTTTTTTTGTTTGTTTGTTTTGAGACAGGGTCTCACTCTGTCACCCAGGCTGGAGTGCAGTGGTGTGATCTCGGCTCACTGCAACCTCTGCCAACCGGGCTCAAGCAATCCTCCCACTTCAGCCTCCCGAGTAGCTGGAACTACAGGCTCACGCCACCACACCTGGCTAATTGTTTCATTTTTAGTAGAGACAGGGTTTTGCCATGTTGCCCAGGGTGGTCTTGAACTTCTGGCTTCAAGTGATCTGCCCACCCCGGCCTTCCAAAGTGTTGGGATTACAGGCATGAATCACCATGCCCGGTCAGTTTTTTGGGGCTCTGGAGAAACAATTTTGGAAAGTCAGTGTGGCTGAAACGTAGTTAGTGGAGGAAAAGTTGGCAAGAGATGGGATGAGAAAAATAGGCAGAGGTCAGATCACATAGGACTTTGTAGACCAGTTAAGGAGTTTGGATTTAATTCTAACTAAACTAGGAGTCCATTGAAGAGTTTTAGCCTGGGAAAAATTTGATTTAACAAAAGAAACCCTTAAAATGGCACAATTACTTTGGAAAAAGGTCTGGTGTGTTTTTATAAAACTAATCATGCATCTATCTTTTTAGAACAATTTTATTTGAGAAACAGCATCCTGGTATGTTGCCCAGCTGGTCTCGAACTCCTGAGCTGAAGCAATCCTCCTGCATCAGCCTCCTGAGTAGCTAGGATTATAGGTGTGTGCCACCATGCTGGCCAAACACCTATTTTATGGTCAGCAATTGCACTTCTTGGAATTTATTCAAGAGAAATAAAAACATATGTCCATGAAAACACTTCTACTAGAAGTACAGGTTAATAATTCTGAAAGAACTTTAAATGTATACTGGGGCTGAAAAAAATAAGTCAATGAATAATGGATGGTAGGAGCAAGATTTCTCATGACCAGCAGGGAAGTTATAAATAGGTAAAAAGGGAAGGCTAGTACAAGCTTTATGGTACTGGGTAAGAGCCAGAGATAGCAATATGTGCTAGTGTTTAGCTTATGCATACAGAAGCAAAAACAATGATAGATATGTATGAATTCATGGGTTAATAATGTACATAAGTATATTATTTATCTCTGACTCTGAGAAGACCTGAAAGCAATGACACCACCACAAAAACAAACATACCCAGACCCCAGATCTTGGTTTCTAAACACCATTCTCCCATAAAAGGAACCAGGGCTCCTTGGAGCAATGGCTGATTCTCAAGCTGGGTTAGGAAAAATACAAGATGAACCTGAAAAGTCATGCGGTACCAGAAAGTAAGGAGGTGCTCAAAAACAAACCAAGTGAGACAAAAACAAAAGGATGAAGGCATGTCAAAGACACACAGGGGCCAATGGCCAAGGCTGGAACAAATTAAGCCACAAAATGAATAACATTGTTTGGATTATAACCCCAAATATAAAATATACATTTGTCCATAGTGACATAAAAAGATTGAGCAAATAAAGAAGAAATAGTGTTATTTACGAAAAATTTTAAATAATGTATGTAGATATTATTATTTTAGGCGATAGAGCTTAGTCTCCCTCCTTTGAGACCAGGCTGAACTTAGTGAATTGCTTCCAAAGAATTGAGTATGGATGGGAAAAAATAATAACTTTACAGTGAAGAAACCTGGCAAACATTACCTTAACAGAATGACTGAAGGTAAAATCACAAGCGATGTCATGGAGACATAATATACCTCCAATATTATGTGATGAGAAGGACACTTCACCTCTGTGGTTTTCTTTGCAAAAACCCCTAACTCCAGCCTAAGCATGTGACAACCATCAGACAAAATCAAACTGAGGGATATTTTACACAATATTAGACAAGTCAGTGCTCCTGAATACTGTCAAGGTTATGAAAAACAAGAAAAAAATTTAGAACTTATCACAGACACAAGGGAGACTAATGAGATATAACAATAAAACGCAATGTGATATGCTGGATTGGATTCTGCAACAGAAAATGAACATTAATGGAAGAACTAGAAAGTCTGGGTTGGGCGCGGTGGCTCATGCCTGTAATCCCAGTACTTTGGGAGGCTGAGGCGGGCAGATCACGAGGTCAGGAGTTCGAGACCAGCCTGACCAACATGGTGAAACCCCATCTCTACTAAAAATACAAAAATTAGCCAGGTGTGGTGGCGGGCGCCTGTAATCCCAGCTACTCTGGAAGCTGAGGCAGGAGAATCGCTTGAACCTGGGAGGCGGAGGTTGCAGTGAGCCGAGATCGTGCCATTTCACTCCAGCCTAGGCGACAGAGTGAGACTCCATCTAAAACAAAACAAAACAAAAAAATCGAGTGTAGTGTATAGTAATGTAGCACGGTTGGCTTCTTTATTTTGACGAATGTACCATGACAATGTGAAATAATAACATTGGGGAAACTAAAACTTGATGAGGGGTATCTGGAAACTCTCTTTACTATCTTTGTAAATTTTATGTAAATCCAAAACTATTCTAAAATAAAAAGTGTGTTAAAAAGACTGGTACAAGGATGTTTATAATAGCTTTATTCATAATTATCCAAACCTGGAAACAACACAGCAATAAAAAGAAACAAACTATTGCTATGTACCACAATTATGGATAAATATCAAAAACATTATGCAGAGTGAAAAAAAGCATGTTATTTCAAAAAGTACAAACTGTCCTTGTATGAATCTGGGTCCAGTGAGGAGAAAGAAACTACATAGTAACTTAATAGAGAAAGTTTAATATAAAAATTGTTCATTATAACAGAGGATGAGTCACAATGGTTGACTGTTAAGACGTAAAGAACTCTAAGGAATATAAAAATAGCAGCTATAAGGAGCAGCCAGTATCCCTAAAGCTGAAATACAGTACCCAAGGAAGAGACTCCTCCACCCCCACCGCATGGTTCAGTGAATGGCAGAGTTGCTTTGGTGCAGTGGAACTGGCTGAAAATCTATTCTTTATGATGCCAGGGAAATCTATTAATTGGGAGATGTCTCACCACAGGCACTCTGCTACAGAACTGCCCAAGTGAAGAGTTCAGAGTGGAGTGGGGTGCTAAGGAAAGCTTCTGGATGCTGCTGCCTGCTGCGCACTGCAGGAGCTGGGAACTGGAGAAGTCACAAGCACTGCAGGAGCCTAATGCTGGAGAAAATGCCTGTGATGCAGGGGCTGGACGCTGGAGAAGCTGTGTGCAACACAGGAGCCAGGGGCTGGAGAAGCTGTGTGTACTACAGGAGCCTGCCAGGTGAGCTCATGGAAACCAGAAAGAAAAACAAAACAAAGCAAAAAAAACAAAACTAAACAAAAAAAACAACTATTTTCTTTCTGCAATGTCTCTCCTATGCCCTCTGTTGATAAAGCCTAATTTTATGCCAACAGCCAAAACAGAACTCTTTAAAGAGCCCATACTGTTTTAACAGAACAGGCAAAATGGGTGAATTTGGAGCTGAGAGGCAATAAATTATTAACTGGTACAATATGGTACCTTTCTGTTTATTTGGCATTTTAAAAGAAAGAAAACTTACAATAGAAAAAAAAAAAACCTGGAAAAATAGTTGTCTCTGGGGATTTGGGGAGGTGAGAGGAGGGACTGACTGGAAAGAGGCATGAGGGAATGTTTTGTGGTAGTGGTAATATTCTGT
The DNA here is from genome assembly GCF_028885655.2 of Pongo abelii. NCBI lineage: Eukaryota > Metazoa > Chordata > Mammalia > Primates > Hominidae > Pongo > Pongo abelii. The sequence continues at coordinate 190,693,667 of NC_085928.1, read as the reverse complement.
ATCTTGAGAGTAGTTTAGGTTAACCAAGTCATGCACTTGTCAAAATGCAAGATTTGTGTATTTCTTTGTATGTAAATTTCACTGTAGAGGAAAAATGTAAACAAAAGCAAACATATGCATGGTAAAGTATTTAAGAAGGAAGTGTATTGAATCTTAGAATTTATTTTGAAATACATGAAGAAATAATATGGATTGATGGATTAATAGAGAGATAAACATATGATAACACAAGAACAGGCAAATATTAATGGCAGGATCTAGGTACCAACTAGATCTAGAGGACTAAAATTATTTCAGCCTTTTTTATGTTGGAAACATTTTGGAATTTGATGTCAGAAAGAAAAGATTGCCTTAATTGCTGAGGGGAGGATGGATTTTTAGGAGAACAAGAGCAGAGGTGGGCAGATTGATGGGGAGACAATTTTGGTAACGTAGTGACAGGCGAGGAAAGCCTAAATTAGAGTAGTGGCAGTGGAGATGGAGAGCAGTAGGATCAGTACAGCTTTGGGGGCTGAAGGTGAGATGTAATAGTGATGTATTGAAGATGGAAGGTGAGGAAAAGGAAGGAATCAGTAATCACAGTCAGGATTTGATTTTATACAGATCAGTAGATGGTGGTGTGTTGGCTGTGTAGAAAAGACAGAGAAACAGCTTTGAAATATGTGCAGCTGAAGTCAAGAATTCTATCTTAGACCTGTGAATCGGGTTTAAGATATCGATGAGACATCTTGACAGAATTGTCTAGTAAGCAGCTGGATGTATGTTTGGAGAACAGAAGAGAGATCTGGGCTAGAGAAATGTTAAGAATAAAATTAAGAAAATATCAGTTGTTTTGGACTGAGTTGGGCCCCTCCTCTGCCCAAATTCATATGTTGAAGCCACTCCCAATTTGACTGTATTTGGAAACAGGGTCTTTACCGAGGGAACTAAGGTTAAACGAAGTCACAAGTGCGGAACCCTAATCCAACAGGACTGGTGGTATCCTTATAAGAAGAGAAAGAGACACCAGCAATCCATGTGCACAGAGAAAAGACCATGCGAAGACACGGTGAGAAGGCAGCCATCTTGCAAGCCAAGGAGGGAGGCCTCACCAGAAACCATCCCTTGCTCTTGAATTGCTAGCCCCCAGAACTGTGAGAAAATAAATTTCTGTTAAGCCACCGAGTGTATGATATTGTGTTATGGCAGTCCGAGCAAACTAATACACCTACCGTGGCATTTAAAGACATGAAAATGGATATCATCACCTAGGAAGCAATTGTAAGAAGAGAAGAGTAGAGGGATCAGCTTTGGGTCTTGAGGAATACCATTGTTGAGTGGCCAAACGGGCCAAGATAAAGCAGCAAAGGAGATTAATAAAGTTAATGGGAAACTGACAGGAAAGAAAAAGTCATAAAAGCCAAGAGAGGAAAATGTTTTAACAGGGAAGAAACAGGTGAGTTTAATGCTGCTGCTAGATTGGGTAAGTTGATGATGAAAGAGTCCGCTGAGTAGGAAGCATGCTGATGGCAACAAGGGTAGTTTTTGAGGTGTGTATGGCAAAATACACTAAAAACAAAGTTAAACAGAAAGCCTCCAAAAACAGACTGGGAGAAAAATATTTACACACACATACACACACACACACACACACACACAGAGAGAGAGAGAGAGAGAGAATACTATCCATAATACAAAAAGCACTGTTATAATTCAATAAGATCACTGAGTAAGGAAAAACTGGGCAAAGAATACGATAAAGAAATTCTTAGCAGAAATGTGATGCTCAGTCTCACTTATTAGGGAAATGTCCATTAACTATGAGATACTGTATTTTGTTCTCTATATTGTAAAATATTTAATATTTCATAATATCCAGGTATGCAAAGATACTCTCATATTTTTGGAGAATATGTAAAGCCTTTTTGAAGAATAATTTAGTGTTACCTATCAAAATAAAATTGCTTATATTTGTTTTCCATTAATTTTACTTCTAAGAATTTTTCCTGCAGAGACATTTACGTAGGTATGCAAGATTATATCTTATTTCATCAAATCTAACTTCACTGATTAAAAGATGCGTCTCAGAGATATAAAAATGTGAAAATAAGTATAACCAGAATTGATGAAATGCAGTATTATCAAGATGTGCATTGCAGCATTGTTTAAAAAGTCATAATTGATAATACTGAATTTTAAGCTTCTATAAAAAGACTAAGGTAGATCTAAATGTACTGACATGGAAACATGGCCATTATTGTTAAGTGAAAAGAAGGGATTTGCAGAAGAATGTTTACTATATGATTATATTTATGTAGGACAAAATTGACATATGTAAATATTTATAGCTTCATTTAAAAATGCTGGTTAGGTAAACACTAAACAGTGGTACTCTCTTACAAGTAGGATTGGCATGGAGGTGAAATACATCTTTTTCTTTTACTTCATGCATAGAAGTATTTCTTCTACATTATTTTTGCAGAACAAATAAACTTTATGTTTTAGCCTGCGCAACTTGATTTGGTGAATTTAAGGGAATAAGATAGTAAAAGGGTAACATCTTCTTTAGCATGTTGGAATTAAATTGAGCATTTCAACAACAAAGCTTATAAAACTATGGGTTTTGTTTCCAAAGCTAGATCTGGATGAATGCAAATAGAGTTATGGTCTAGAACTTGTAGAATTTGAGTGAGAACTAGGTGATATGAGATGCTGTGATGGGATACCATTTTAAGGCAGAATTGTAGAATTTGGAGAAAGCATGGGCATTTCATCTAGAAGTAAATATCATATAATTGTTATCCTCAAATTCAGGAAAAGGAATCTTTGAGAAATGAGACATGGGACTCTCAGAGCTTCAGATGCTAGACTTCTTAAGCCCATGTGGTATAAAGGCGCGGAACTTACCTATGTAACTTTCTGTAGGACATATTCCTAGAAGTAAAATTAATGGAAAGATGAAAAAGACTCCACAGTCATGCATTTGGCAGCTACAGCTGATACTGAGAGGGGTGCTTCAACTCATTGGCACAGGTCGAGGCAGCTCAGTATTCATATTAAAAAATGGGATGGTAAATTAGGTAATTTTAAGATACATGGGTGATAATAATACCAATTATTTTATTTTTATTTTTTGCTGTATTAAAATGTAATTAAATGTGACTGGTTTCCTTAGCTCTTGTGAAGGTATTTTCATAGGTGAATAGTTGTTCAAATTGATGTTTCTGTGAGGGCTGATTGCTGGAAGTCTTGTTCTGCCATTTTCCTCCCCACCTTTGATCTAACACCAATAATTTTAGAAAGCAGCATTGCCACAACATATCCCAAGTATAAATAACTATGTACCATCTTAACATAAGCAGAATACTAACATTTTCATTAGTTGGAATGACTAAACTATTATAAAATAAGTAATGATCGTTTATAAAGGATTAAATGTCATTATATCTAAAATTCCACTATTACATACAGGTCAAATTTCTTCTACAAGTTGAGCCTTTCTCCCAGCCTTTAATCGTTGTAGAAAGGGGGAATAAAATGCTTTGCTAATTCCAGTCTTTAAAGGCACTAAGTCTACAAGATTAAGCTTATTTGGAAAACAATGTAGGCACAAAGAGACAAAGCTCCTACAGGAGGATTTCAGAACTATAGTAACAAACAAATCGACTGTAAAAAGACATTTTTAGGACAGTCGAAATATGAATCTGAAATGGTTATTAGATGATATTGAAGAATCGTTGATTTTTATAGGTGTGATAATGATATTGTGCTTATGTTAGATAACATTAACCACTCTTCTACCAATACATGCTCAAGTATTTAGGGATGTAATGTCATGATGTCTATGATTATCTTCTACTTGAGCAAAAGATACAAATGATGCTAATATGGCAAAATATGAATGCTAAATCAAGGTGATGCGTATATAGCAGTTATTTATACTCTGCTTTCTATTCCCATATACATTTAAAATACTTATAATAAAAGTTTAACAATGTCTAGGTAAAATAAAATTCGAAAGAGCAAAAAAAGGTTACAGATGATTATTGGATACGTAAAATTAATTCATGCACAACATCCCTTCTTTAATCACTTTGCCTCAAGGAGCCTCGGTTTAACTTACCGAGAAAATGAAAGAATTAGATTAGTTGATTGTTTTGTCCTTTCCCGTTCTGAGATACTATACAAGAGAGACTATAACTCAAATGCCTCCCCGTGCCAAGCAGGTAATTCAAATTAGTGAATTGGTTAAGTGCTTTGTTGGTCTAAAGGAGGCGCCTCTCCAGCGGAACATTGCCTTCTGATAATGGGGATTGTGTTGCCTACCCTTTTTCAAGCGGAGGAAATACAGACGTTTATGCGAAATTCCACACTTTAAATGTTAGCAAACGAAATGCAAAGAAAAATGCAAGTATGGGAGTGGTGCCAGAGGGGCCACCACACCGCGCCACAAGTGTGCGGCTTCCGCGCGGTCCGCGTTTGTGATCGACTGGGACATCCGCGACGGGGCGGGTGAGTGCGGTGAGGAAGGCTGGCCGACTGAAACAGGCGACGATCAGAACATCCCAGTCATGCCAGAGAGAGAGTTCTGTTTCCAAACACCAGTTCACCTCGGTCTACTTTCACCTACCGTAGTAGCTGAAATCTACACAACACAGCAAAAACACCTTGAAAAGAAACGTAGTTTATTATCTCCCGTCGTCCCCCATGCAATCGGAGGATGGTGCGGTTTACTTGCAGCCAACTGCCCCGTGGTCCTCCAGCCAGCTCCGGGGGGCCACAGGTTTCACACGCTCCGGGAGCGATCCGAGAGCCGCCTTTTCGTGGAAAGTTACGCTGCGCCTGGCAACCCCCGGGAACCTCGGGAGGGGCAAGTTGCTGCTGATCCCTCAGCGCTCAAGGTAAAAAAAGATCCTTCGGCCTGCAGGCAGGGAGTTCTCAACCGGAAGTTTCGCCTTCGGGCTGGAGCGTTTCCTGTTTGGTAACTAAGGACGCGGGATGGTTGCTAGGGCTCCCGCGGCAATTGCCGCGGCGCTGTGCAGGTGCCTGGGCTTGACGCGAGTGCTGCTCACCCGCTGTACAAGAAAGCGGATCTTTGCTCTGTATCTTCTTTATCCGTTTGCAGTCATGAGTAGCGAATTCCTGGCCGAGCTGCACTGGGAAGATGGGTTCGCCATCCCGGTGGCGAACGGGGAGAACAAGATACTGGAAGATCAGGTGAGATCAATTGAAGCAGGCGGGAGGAAGCAGAGAGAGCCTGTTGAGGGCGTTTTCTGGTTGGCAGTACTACCCCAGCCCTTTTATTTCTCTCCTTTCCTAATCCTGTGCTTCTTCTAACACTCCCCTCCCCCGCACCGTCGCCCTCCTTCGTTACCCTCTCTGCCTATTTCAGTAATTGTTAAGCATTTAAAAATGCTATTAAAACCATAATTGACATTTAGGGTTATAAAGCTCGAATTATTACTCCCTTCCTCATGCCTACTCCTCTTATGTATTTCATTCCTCCTGGCATGAGAGGAAAAGCTGGTTCCGGCGCCCGCTTTTTTCTTGCTCAAAAATTAAAGAGCTACTTGGAAAAGAACTTCTACGGTTTGCATAGCAACGGTTATTTGCGCACGTTTATAAATTAAACTCCAGAAGGTTCATATTTCTTTGTGAGTTTTTGTCTATAATGTTTAAAGCTGAAAGTGACTTGAGATGTTTTCAAGACGAACAGCCCAGTAAGAATGAAATGTGCAGTTTACAGTTTTTCAAAGAGAAGATTGAGTTGTCACAGACTGACATAAGAAATTTTACGTTGTAAGGACGAACTTATACTAACTACAGTTCATAGCAGTTGTTAAAAAAAAAAAAAAAAATTGCAGGCCAGGCGCAGTGGCTCACGCCTGTAATCCCAGCACTTTGGGAGGCTGAGGCGGAGGATCCCTAAAAGCCAGGAGTAAACCAACTTGAACAACAAAGCAAGACCCCCCACAAACCCCTCACCCCGCGTCTCTACGAAAAAATAAAAATAAAAAAATAAAAAATTGTAACCGGGTCAGCAAATTTTGAAAAACTTTGGTGGTGATATGCTGTGTAGAAGAAGGTCCCAGAATAACAGATGATGCTTACACAACTTTATAAAACGGAACAGAAAGTTTTCTCAGCTCTAAAAAAGGAAAATGAAAATCCGGTGACTCTACCTTTTGAAAACAATGGAAATGCTTTTTAACACGTTCTGACCTATTTACTCATGTGTAATTTAGAAGACTGCAATTTTTCCCCAAAGGAGGGCAATATTAGGAAATATAAGGGATCTAGCACTGAGTACCAAGGAATTAATAATAAGTATCCAGCCCTGGGTTCAGATCCTACTTACCAACCCTAATCCTGCTTCTTTTTCTGTAAAGTGGAGATGGAGATAAACAAACGAATTACTTCGCGGGCTCTAGGGACATAACATGGGTTAAAGTTCCATCCAAATTTTAGGTTTTAGTATTATTGCCGTAATGTGTGTCGCACAGGATTTTTATGTACGTATTACCTATATTAGCTATTTTTAAAAATTACAGAGCCATATAAAGAAGAAAATGAGGACCACAATTGCATTACATAAATGAACTCTGACATTTAAAAAGCAACTCCTGTAAATTTAAGACATTCAAACAGAATAGAAGGGTATGAGATAAAAACATAAGGTATTCCCTCCCCAAAGTGTCCACTGTACTGTAGAAATGACTGCCATGGCATTAAACACACATTTCAGACATCTTGGTATACAGATATACAGAAAGAAGAGAAAAATGAGTATTATAATGGAATTATATATATGTTGTTTTTAACACAAAATATTAATTTTAGTATTTGAGAGAAGAAAAAGCAGTTGTTGATTTTCAGGTAAATATTACTTGATCACAAGAGGTGCTGATTGCTAAAAAATTCCTCCAAGTTAAGAAAAAATTAAATGGTTAATGTTTTTAAGAACTCTATATTTCAAATATAGATTACTGAATGTCTCTGATTTTAAAGAATAAGTTAGCATTTTCCCACCTCCTCTTCCCCTATTAAAAATAATGGTCTTATGATTTTTAATATTATCAAGTTTTATTTGCATTTGATTCAATGCCCTTAATTTATCACAAGTGTTTAGTGTTAGTTTTATACTTGATTTGCTTTAATGGTCCTTACTGCAGTCACTTTTATTCAGTTTATCTTTCTTGAACTTTTCATTTTGATTTGTCTTTTGGCTGGCTGGATTTTATCCTCAAATGATTGTTGCAAGAAGGGCCCATAGTACTGTGATTTTATATATATATATATATTTTTTATTACACTTTAAGTTTTAGGGTACATGTGCACAACGTGTAGGTTTGTTACATATGTGTACATGTGCCATGTTGGTGTGCTGCACCCATTAACTCGTCATTTACATTAGGTATATCTCCTAATGCTATCCCTCCCCGCTCCCCATACCCCACAACAGGCCCCGGTGTGGGATGTTCCCCTTCCTGTGTCCAAGTGTTCTCATTGTTCAATTCCCACCTATGAGTGAGAACATGCGGTGTTTGGTTTTGGTTTTTGCCCTTGCAATAGTTTGCTGAGAATGATGGTTTCCAGCTCCATCCATGTCCCTACAAAGGACATGAACTCATCATTTTTTATGGCTGCATAGTATTCCATGGTGTATATGTGCCACATTTTCTTAATCCAGTCTATCATTGTTGGACATTTGGGTTGGTTCCAAGTCTTTGCTATTGTGAATAGTGCCGCAATAAACATACGTGTGCATGTGTCTTTATAGCAGCATGATTTATATTCCTTTGGGTATATACCCAGTAATGGGATGGCTGGGTCAAATGGTATTTCTAGTTCTAGATCCTTGAGAAATTGCCACACTGTCTTTCACAATGGTTGAACTAGTTTACAGTCCCACCAACAGTGTAAAAGTGTTCCTATTTCTCCACATCCTCTCCAGCACCTGTTGTTTCCTGACTTTTTAATGATCGCCATTCTAACTGGTGTGAGACGATATCTCATTGTGGTTTTGATTTGCATTTCTCTGACGGCCAGTGATGATGAGCATTTTTTCATGTGTCTGTTGGCTACATAAATGTCTTCTTTTGAGAAGTGTCTGTTCATATCCTTTGCCCACTTTTTGATGGGGTTGTTTGTTTTTTTCTTGTAAATTTGTTTGAGTTCTTTGTAGATTCTGGATATTAGCCCTTTGTCAGATGAGTAGCTTGCAAAAATTTTCTCCGATTCTGTAGGTTGCCTGTTCACTCTGATGGTAGTTTCTTTTGCTGTGCAGAAGCTCTTTAGTTTAATTAGATCCCATTTGTCAATTTTGTCTTTTGTTGCCATTGCTTTTGGTGTTTTAGACATGAAGTCCTTGCCCATGCCTATGTCCTGAATGGTAATGCCTAGGTTTTCTTCTAGGGTTCTTATGGTTTTAGGTCTAACATTTAAGTCTTTAATCCATCTTGAATTAATTTTTGTATAAGGTGTAAGGAAGGGATCCAGTTTCAGCTTTCTACATATGGCTAGCCAGTTTTCCCAGCACCATTTATTAAATAGGGAATCCTTTCCCCATTTCTTGTTTTTGTCAGGTTTGTCAAAGATCAGATAGTTGTAGATGTGTGGTATTATTTCTGAGGGCTCCGTTCTGTTCCATTGATCTATATCTCTGTTTTGGTACCAGTACCATGCTGTTTTGGTTACTGTAGCCTTGTAGTGTAGTTTGAAGTCAGGTAGCGTGATGTCTCCAGCTTTGTTCTTTTGGCTTCAACGAGAACAAAGACACAACATACCAGAATCTCTGGGACACATTTAAAGCAGTGTGTAGAGGGAAATTTATAGCACTAAATGCCCACAAGAGAAAGCAGGAAAGATCTAAAATTGACACCCTAACATCACAATTAAAAGAACTAGAGAAGCAAGAGCAAACACATTCAAAAGCTAGCAGAAGGTGAGAAATAATTAAGATCAGAGCAGAACTGAAGGAGATAGAGACACACAAAATCCTTCAAAAAATCAATGAATCCAGGAGCTGGTGTTTTGAAAGGCTCAACAAAATTGATAGACTGCTAGCAAGACTAATAAAGAAGAAAAGAGAGAAGAATCAAATAGATGCAATAAAAAATGATAAAGGGGATATCACCACCGATCCCACAGAAATACAAACTACCATCAGAAAATACCATAAACACCTCTGCGCAAATAAACTGGAAAATCTAGAAGAAATGGATAAATCCCTGGACACATACACCCTCCCAAGACTAAACCAGGAAGAAGTTGGATCTCTTAATAGACCAATAACAGGATCTGAAATTGAGGCAATAATTAATAGCTTACTAACCAAAAAAATCCAGGACGAGATGGATTCAAAGCCGAATTCTACCAGAGGTACAAGGAGGAGCTGGTACCATTCCTTCTGAAACTATTCCAATCAATAGAAAAAGAGAGAATCCTCCCTAACTCATTTTATGAGGCCAGCATCATCCTGATACCAAAGCCTGGCAGAGATAAACAAAAAAAGAGAATTTTTAGACCAATATCCCTGATGAACATCGATGTAAAAATCCTCAATAAAATACTGGCAAACCGAATCCAGCAGCACATCAAAAAGCTTATCCACGATAATCAAGTGGGTTTCATTCCTGGGATGCAAGGCTTGTTCAACATATGCAAATCAATAAACGTAATCCAGCATATAAACAGAACCAAAGACAAAAACCACATGATGATCTCAATAGATGCAGAAAAGGCCTTCGACAAAATTCAACAGCCCTTCATGCTAAAAATTCTCAATAAATTAGGTATTGATGGGACGTATCTCAAAATAAAAAGAGCTATTTATGACAAACCCACAGCCAATATCATACTGAATGGGCAAAAACTGGAAGCATTCCCTTTGAAAACTGGCACAAGACAGGGATGCCCTCTGTCACCACTCCTATTCAACATAGTGTTGGAAGTTCTGGCCAGGGCAATCAGGCAGGAGAAAGAAATAAAGGGTATTCAATTAGGAAAAGAGGAAGTCAAATGACATGTTTGCAGATGACATGATTGTATATCTAGAAAACCCCATCGTCTCAGCCCAAAATCTCCTTAAGCTGATAAGCAACTTCAGCAAAGTCTCAGGATACAAAATCAATGTGCAAAAATCACAGGCATTCTTATACACCAAAAACAGACAAACAAAGAGCCAAATCGTGAGTGAACTCCCATTCACAATTTCTTCAAAGAGAATAAAATACCTAGGAATCCAACTTACAAGGGATGTGAAGGGCCTCTTCAAGGAGAACTACAAACCACTGCTCAACAAAATGAAAGAGGACACAAACAAATGGAAGAACATTCCATGCTCATGGATAGGAAGAATCAATATTGTGAAAATGGCCATACTGCCCAAGGTAATTTAGAGATTCAATGCCATCCCCATCAAGCTACCAATGACTTTCTTCACAGAATTGGAAAAATCTACTTTAAAGTTCATATGGAACCAAAAAGAGCCTGCATTGCCAAGTACTGTCATTTTAATTTCTTGCATCCTAGATTGCCAGTCTACTTCCTTGCATTGCCTGCTTTAAGTTTATACATCTTAAAGTATCAGATCTTCAAGGTACTCTTCTATTCCTTCTGCCCCTACTTCCCACCCACTTCCTTCTGGAGTACTGTATTTTCCAATATGTACAGATTTCCCCACAGGCCTGTTTTACAACTGTTACCTTGGAAATTTTCTTTATTCCTCTGCTGAGTTGAGGCTGTATTTCCTAGATCACATACCTTCGTTTTTCTTGTGTAGGCATACCTTCAAGATATTGTGAGTTCAGTTCCAGACCACTGCAACAAAGTGAATGTTGCAATAAAGCAAGTCACACAGTGCATGTAAAAGTTATGTTTACTTTTACTTCAGTCTATTAGGTGTTCAATAAAAAATTAAAAACGTGTGCATACCTTAATTAAAAATACTTTATTGTTAAAAAAATACAGGTGTCTGAGTCTTCAGTGAGTTGTAACCATTTTTCTGGTGGAGAGTCTTGTTTTGATGTTGATGTTTGCTGACTGATCAAGGTGGTGGTTGAAGGTTCAAGTGGCTGTGCCAATTTTTTAAAATAAGAGAACAATGAACTTTGCCGCATCAACGGATTCTTCCTTTCATGAAAGATTTTTCTGTAGCATGCAATAATGTTTGATAACATTGTATGCACAGTAGAACTTTCAAAGGTGGAGTCAATTCTCCAATACACTGCTGCTGCTTTATCAAATAAGCTTATGTAATATTCTAAATCCCTTGTAATTTCAGCAATGTTCACAGCATCTTCACTAGGAGTAGATTCTATCTCAAGGAACCACTTTCTTTGCTCATCCGTAAGAAACAACTCCTTATCTGTTCAAGTTTGTAAATAAGATTGCAGCAATTCAGTCACATCTTCAGGCTCCCCTTTTGATTCTAGTTCTCTAGCTATTTCTACCTTATCTGCAGTTACTTCCTCCATTGAAGTCTTGAACCTCTCAGAGTCCTCCATGAGGGCTGGAATATTCTTCTTCTAAACTCCTATTAATACTGATATTTTGGTCTTCTCTTATGAATCATGAGTGCTCTTAATGGCATCTAGAATGATAAATCCTTTCCAGAAGGTTTTCAATTTACCTTGCTCAGATCCATCATAGGAATCACTATTTACGGCAGATATAGCCTAACAAAATGTATTTCTGAAGTAAGTCTTGAAAGTCAAAATTTCTTCTTGATCCATGGGCTGCAGAATGGATGTTGTGTTAACAGGCATGAAAACATTAATCTCTTTGTACGTCTCCATCATAGCTCTTGGGTGACCGGGTGCATTGTCAATTAGCATTAATTTTTTGTTTGTTCGAGATGGAGCCTTACTCTGTCATCATCCAGGATGAGGTGCAGTGGTGTGATCTCGGCTCACTGCAACCTCTACCTCCTGGGTTGAAGCGATTCTCCTTCCTCAGCCTTCTGAGTAGCTGGAATTACAGGCATGCGCCACCATGACTGGTTAATTTTTGTATTTTTAGTAGAGATGGAGTTTCACCATGTTGGCCAGGCTGCTCTTGAACTCCTGACCTCAAGTGATCCGCCTGCCTTGGCCTCCCAAAGTGCTGGGATTACAGGTGTGAGCCACCACACCTGGCCAATGAGCAGTAATATTTTGAGAGGAATTCCTTTTTTTCTGAGCAGCTGGAATCAAGAGTGGGCTTAAAATGTTCAGTAAACCATGTTGTAAACAGACATGTCATCCAGGCTTTTTTGTTCTGTTTATAGAGCACTTGCAGAGTAGATTTAGCATAATTCTGAAGGGCCCAGGATTTTCAGAATAGTAAATGAGTGTTGGCTTCAACTTAAAGTCACTGGCTGCATTAGTCCCTAATAGTCAACCTGTCCTTTGAAGCTATGAACCCAGGCATTGACTTCTCCTATTGAGCTATAAAAGTCATAGATGGCATCTTCTTTTAATATATGGCTGTTTCATCTATGTTGAAAATCTGTTGTTTCGTGTAGCCACCTTTATCAATGATCTTACTTAGATCTTCTAGATAACTTGCTGCAGCCTCTACATCAGAACTTGCTATCTCACTTTGTACTTGTGTGTTGTGGAGATGGTTTCTTTCCTTAAACATCATGAACCCAGCTCTGCTAGTTTTAAACTTTTCTTCTGCAGCTTCCTCACCCTTCTCAGCCTTCATAGAATTGAAGAAAGTTAAGGGCCTTGCTCTGGATTAGGCTTTGGTTTACAGGAATGGTGGTGAATGCCTGTAATCCCAGCTACTCAGGAGGCTGAGGAAGGACAATCGCTTGAACCCGGGAGATGGAGGTTGCAGTGAGCCAAGATCACACCACTGCACCTGTAAGCTGATTGTGGCTGATTTAATCTTCTATCTGGACCACTAAATCTTTTGATGCAGGGAAGGCGAACTCCAGAATTGGGGCTTAGCCCTGGAGGGTTCTTGGCTCCACACAGGAAGGAATTCAAGGGTGAGCCAGTGGTGTTAGACAGCAACTTTTATTGAAGTGGCAGTATGCAGCAGCAGAGGTACTGCTCCTTGTGGAGCAGGGATACTTGAAAACAGGTGCCCAGAGTAGCAGCTCAGAGGCAGTTCTGCAGTCATATTTATATCCACTTTTAATTATACATATACTTAGGGTCAGATTATGCAGCAATTTCTAAAACAAGGGTAGTAACTTCCAGGTCATTGGGTTGTTGCTATGGAAAGGAGTGATAACTTTTTTTTTTTTTTTTTTGACACAGAGTCTTGCTCTGTCACCCAGGCTGGAGTGTAGTGACACCATCTTGGCTCACTGCAACCTCCGCCTCCCAGGCTCAAGCATTCTTGTGCCTCAGCCCTGCAAGTAGCTGGGATTACAGGTGCATGCCACCACACCTAGCTAGTTTTTGTATTTTTAGTAGACATAGGGTTTTGCCATGCGGGACAGGCTGGTCTTGAACTCCTGGCCTCAAGTGATCCGCCAGCCTTGGCCTCCCAATGTGTTGGGATTACAGGTGTGAGCCACCGTGTCCAGCCCAAAGGGGTGATCACTTCTGGGTGTTGCCATGGCAATGGTAAACTGACATGGGACGCTGGCAAGCATGTCTTATGGAAAGCTGCTTCCCCTTCATCCTTGCTTTAGCTAGTTCTCAATTTGGTCTGGTGTCGAAGCCCTGCCTTTGAGTCTAGACCCACCTCATATCTCACTTTCTCCATATCAGCGATAAGGCTATTTTGCTTTCTTATCATTTGTATGTTCAAGGGAGTAGCACTTTTGATTTATTTAAAGAAATTAAATAAGGAGAAAAAAGTAAAGAAAGCAAAAAAAAAAAAAAAAAGAGAAAAAGAGGCACTGTGGTACTTTACATATACAGACATGAAGCACCATCTATGGAATCAGAGTAAATGAATAAAATCAGCAAAGTGTGTTTTTTCCACTAGTAAAAGTGTGGACCTCTGAATATCAAAGCTTCTTAAAGTATTGGTTTAACCAACTCTTTTGATTTTTAGGACCATTTTACTTATAGGTGAGAATACTTTGATATAAAGACCTTTCTTTTCTTCTTTGCCTTGGGTTCTAGGAAAGAGTCATAGAAAATTGTCAGCTTTTGTTTAATGTCACTCATCTTCAGGAATTAATTAGACACACACACACACCCCTTCCATACACACCACTGTACCCAACTTAATTACATGATAATACTTGTACACATCCTTAAAAATATTAAGTACATTACATAATTTTTTTACAAGGCAGTGGTTGTCATGGGCAAAAACAAATTGTGAATGTGTATTTCCCAGAAAAGGATATTGAAAATCTGTAATTAGAGAGGTCTTTACTGTCCCTCTGCATTAGAACATGTTTTTAATGTAGTTATATCCCCCTGTTATGAGAAGAAATAAATCCATAAGAATGATCCATTCATTAATTCAGTGAATATTAATCAAGAGATTACTCTGTGCTGGGAACAATGATGAAAACACTGAAAAAAAGTAACAGTGATTTCAGAAATATTGCATAATATTTGGCTATGAAGTCAGTGCCCCTTTATAAAGACTTTACATCCATCTCTTTCATTAACAGTGCTCAACAGAGCAGTCAACAATCTGATTCAGCCTTGTGATGTGTACATGTTTAAAAATTTTTATAGATACTGGTCAAGATAATCATCACTAAAAAAGCATTTTGTGTAGATAAGGAAATTGTGAAACAGGACAATTACAGAACCCCTCTGACATTTTCCCTATGAGACTTATTTCATTATCCAAGTCATTATCTATTTCATTATCTATTGTGGTAAAATGTATTTCCTCAGGAGGTAGTGGAAGTGTAAAAGCACTACGTGTTGCTGATGTACATTTTGTAGTCGGGGCAATCTTGGAGGTTTCTTCTAATTCTGGGGTTATAGAAATGCTCTGAATCTGGTCATGTGCAACTATATTAAGAATTAATTACATAAAAGAAGATCTGAACAAACAGAGACATTTACATATTTCTGGGTAGGAAGACAATATGATAAAAGTTTCAGTTCTTAAATTATTCTGTATATTCAATAAAATTTCAATGAAAATGCCTAGGGCCCTTTTTAAAAAAAACTTGACAAGTCAATTCCAAAGTTCATTTGGAAGTGAAAGTGTTTGATACTAGACAAAATAGTTGTGATGGTGGTGATAGTGTGTTTTGCCCTACCATATTAAAAAGCTATGCTACTCAAAACAGTGTGGCACTTTTGCAAAGATAAATAAATCAATGAAACACCAGACATCCAGAAGCATATCTTTGCATGTATGAGAATTTAATGTAAAAAAGATGCATTTCCAACCAAAGGAGAGGGATATACTATTTAATAAATGGTCTATTGCTATTTTGTTTTGAAAAAAGAGTTATGAATCTGCTTCCTCTAACACATGAAGATACATTTCATGTGTGTTACAAATTTTGCTGTAGAGTATGTATAAAAGTACTATGTGAATTTATTGGAGACGTTTAAAATAATCTTCTGAGAAAGGCCCTCCTCAGTGTAGCACAAAACATAAAAATCACCAAAGAAAAGACTGACAGATATAACTCCATACAAATCTAAAACTCTTGTAATTCCTATATCTGTTCTCTCTGTGGATTTTTACTGAGTGCTATTATGTTCTAGGCATTACTCTAGATTCTGAATGTAGGGTGAACAAAATGCATATGCTTCTTGCCATTAAGCTTAAGCAAAAAATTTTTAAGAATGCATATGGTTCCTGTTGCCATTCATCTTATAATCTAGTGTCAAAGATAGAAAATAAATAAACAAGCAAATAGAAACATAGTTACTAATTGTGGTAAGTTGTTTGAAGGTAATTACTAAATGTGAAAAGGTTGCCATGAGAGAAAATAACTGGGAAAAACTGTATTGAATTAAATGGGCAGGGACAGCCTCTCTAATTTTATATACAAACTGAAGAATATGAGGCCCTGAATAATAATATCCAACTAGCCATTAGGGAAGGAAAATGTTCTAGGAAGAGAGACCAGCATATCTGAAGACCCCAAGTCTGGAAGACTCCTTGGTTTCTTCATTTGTTTTGTTTTTTTGAGACAGGGTCTCATTTTGTTGTGCAGGCTAGAGTGCAGTGGCATGATCTCAGCTCACTGCAACCTCTGCCTCCCAGGCTCAAGTGATCCCCTTACTTTAGCTTCCTAAGTAGCTGGGACTACCATTGTGTGCCACCATGCCTGGCTAATTTTTTTTATTTTTAGTAGAGATGGGTTTTGCCATGTTGGCAAGACTGGTCTTGAACTCCCGGTCTCAAGTGATCCGTCTTCCTTGGCCTCCCAACATGTTGGGATTACAGGCGTGAGCCATTGTGCCCGGTTCAAAGGGGTAATAACCTCTGGGTGTTGCCATGGCAAAGGTGAACTGACATGGCACACTGGTGAGCATGTCTTATAGAAACCTGCCTCTGCCCGAACCTGTTTTATCTAGTCCTCAATTTGGTCTGGTGTCTGAGTCCTGCTTCTGGAGTCTAGACCCACCTCCTATCTCACTTTCTCCATATCAGCAATAAGGCTATTTTGCTTTCTTATCATTTGTGTGTTCAAGGGAGTAGCGCTTTTAATTTCCTTCGAGAACATTTCCTTTGTATTCACAACTTGGTTAATTGTTTGGTGCAAGAGGCTGAGTTTTTGGCCTATGTCAACTTTGGGCCTTCATCATTTCTAGCTTTTGATTTTTATACATAGAGGCCATTGTAAGGTTATGAATTGGCATAATTTCAATATTGTGTTTCAAGGAATAGAGAGGCCCCAAAAGAGGGAGAGAGATGAGGGAGCCCTGGTCAGTGGTGCAGTCAGAACACATACAACATTTTTTGATCAAGTTCATTGTCTTATAGAGGCACGGTTTGTGGCACCCCAAAACAATTACAATAGTAACATCGACGATCACTGATCACTGATAACTGTAACAGATATAATAATAATGAAAAAAATTTAAATATTGCAAGAAGTACCAGAATGTGACATAGAGACACAAAATAAGCACATGCTATTGGAAAAATGATGCTAATAGACTTGCTAGACACAGGGTTGCCACAAACCTTCACTTTGTTAAAAATCTGCTATTGGAGAAGTACAATAAAGTAAAGTGCAATAAAATGAAGTATGTCTGTATTATTCCCTTATTTTGATAGAATGGTTTCTTGTATCTCCATAAGAAGACTGTTTGAGATGTAAACACTCTGAATCTTTGAATCTCTAAAAATATCTTTATTTACACTCACATTTGATGGTAGTTTGGCTGGGTAGAAGACTTTAAGTTGAAAATAATTTTACTTCAGAATTTGGAATGTATCAATTATCTTCCAGCTGTGTTTCAGTTAGTAATCTGATATTAGTCTGATTTCTGTTTCTTTGTAGTTTACCTTTTTAAAAAAAATACTCTGAAAGTATTTAGGGTTTTATCTTTCCATTGCATGTTTTATTTGGGCAACTATATTGATGAACTATATTTTCAAGTTCTTTGTTGCTTTTTTGTAGCACCATGGTCTTGTTTTAGGGGTAAAATATCTTCTCCAATCTGATTGTGTGTGTGTGTGTGTGTGTGTGTATGTGTAATGTGTATGTGTTTAGTTCTTGTCTTTTTTGTCCTGAATTATCTGTTTCTTCTGGGATCTTGTTTGCTTATTTTGGCATCCTGCACATGATGTAAGTTTTCAATAAATATCTGGTGATTGTTACATGTCCCTTTATATTTAAGAAAGAAGCTATAAAATGTTGTTTGGAAACTCTTTGGGGAAGGGCTTTTCAACTTGTGGAGAGTTAATTATGCTTTCATTTAAAAGTCAGAAGTTTGCTCTGGGGACATTATGCAATTATAAATGGCATAATTGATGAAACAAATAAAAGTCATAAAGCTGTATGCACAAAACACAACAGCTACTTACATAAAAGCAAGACCTATTATAAATGCAAGTAGACTTTGACAAAAGTACAGTTACAGTGAGCTCTTTCATTAATGAGCACCTCAGAATTAGACAACTCTACTAGACAAAAATAAGGATATAAGGGATATAAAACAATAAAAATAAAAACATAGAGACACCTAGCTCTTGAATAGAGAATATGCACCCTAAAACATACCCATAAAACATTTGCAAGAGTGGATCATGTACTATACCAAAACAAAATCTTAATGCATTAAAAGTCAATGATGAAACTTGCAAGCATTATGCTAAGTGAATAACCCAAAAACAAAAGGCCAAATATTGCATGACTGCATTTATATGAGGTACCTAGAGTAGTCGCATTCACAGAGATGGAAAGTGGAATGGTGGTTGTCAGGGGCTGAGAGGAGCGGGGAATGGGGAGTCAGTGTTTATCTTATAGAGGTTCAGGGAAGATGAAAAAGTTCTGTAGATGGATTGGTGGTAATGGTTGTATAACAGTGTGAATGTACTTAATGCTACTGAACTGTACACATAGCAATGGTTAAAATGGTAAATTTTATGTTGTATATTTTGCCAAAATTAAAACATTATAATCCCTAAAATGCTATACAAACAAACATTTTGTAGGTCACATTATTTGATAATAAGCCAATAGAATTTGTAATAGATTATTTTAAAATTATTTTTTAAAATTATTTATTAAATAATTAAAAATGATCCTCCATATTAAATACTTAGGCAGGTTTCTGAGAAATATTCTTGGGTGGCCCTTATATGAAAAATAAATTGAAAAGGAAAAATCACCTTTTAGAAAACATAAAAAGAGACTGCTTCATGCCCAGATCCATGGGAAACAGCAAAAATTTTATTTAAAGAAAACATATAGCCTTAAATGCCTTTTTAATTCAATCATTAAGACAAAAAGTAAAGAAATAACTCATTTTAATAACTTTTTAAAAAAAGAACAGGAAACGAGAGGGAATTAAAAGTTTAATGACACAAAACGCAAAAAAATGTATTTAATATTAGTATAGGACATACAAATGAGTAAATTAGTATTTTTTTCTTAAATCGAAATTCTAATATTTCCTTTCACACTTCAGTGGATTGTGTTGTGTACCCTCAGGAGATATCCCTGACTTTGGGGACTGTAGCTCCAGACCTCAAGAAAGCATATCTTTATTTTGTTGCCCTTATATGCTGCTTTGAGGGATAGTATATTCTAATAATCCTGAGAATCTGTCTTATAATTTCCCAAGGATTTATTCTGTTTAACATTTACACAGTTTTGTTTCCAGTCAGAGTTATAATTCAAAGGTAAACAAATACATTAAGAAACCATTTCTAGGTACATAAAAGTCAGTTCTGTTCTCTTAAACTTAGCCCAGTTCAATGGGGTTTGATAAGGAGTTCTTGGAGAAGAAATCATGCTTGATGCCTAGTGACTATTCAAATTTATGGTTCCTGCATTGTTTTTGTTACATCTTGTTAGTATGCTCTTGTTCGCTTAAGATATCCTGTGGTTTAGGCCGGGCGTGGTGGCTCATATCTGTAATCCTATCACATTGGGAGGCTGAGGCGGGCAGATCACCTAAGATCAGAAGTCGAGACCAGCCTGGCCAACATGGTGAAACCCCTTCTCTACTAAAAATACCAAAAAAAAAAAAAAAAGAAAATTAGCCAGGTGTAGTGGTGGGCACCTGTAATCCCAGCTACTCAGGAGGCTGAGACAGCAGAATCTGGTTGAACCCGGGAGGCAGAGGTTGCAGTGAGCTGAGATCACGCCACTGCACTCCAGCCTGGGTGACAAGAGCAAGACTCCATCTCAAAAAAAAAAAAAAAAAGATATCTTGTGGTTTAATAATGGAATAGAATCTCATTTTTGCCCTATAAAAATATAGTATTGCTGTATGAAAAATGCATTTTTGAGTAGATCTGCTACTGCTGCAAATCTAAGAGAGATTTCTATTCCGTGTAATATGGTGCTAATTTTCCCACAGTAATCTCCAAATCACAACACTATTTTATAATATTTAAAGAATTAGTAGATTTTAGAAGTTCATGTGGACATTTAAAGAAACAAAATGCTATGTTTTTAATGTTTTTGTCTTCCCAAAATTCATATGGTGGTCTCAATCCTCAATGTGATGGTATTTTGCGGTGAAGCCTTTGAGAAGTAAACAGTTCATAGAGGTAGAGCCCTCATGAATGGTGTTGGTGCCCTTTTAAGAAAAGACAAGAGAGAGATGATCTCTTTCTCTGTCATGTGAAGATACAGCAAGAAGGCATCTGTTGCAAATCAGAAAGGGGGCCGTCACCAGGAACCACATTAGTTGGCACCTTAATCTTGGACTTCCTAGCCTTCAGAACTGTGAGGAATTTCTCATGAATCAAATTAAATTTTGTTTAAGCTACCTGGTCTATGATATTTTTGTTATAGCAATCCAAATTGACTAAGACAAAGTAAATGAAAATTTAATTTTCTTCAATTTTAGGTCCTTCATATGGTAAAACTTAACAGGACTTTGGTTAATCATAGTATTTATTATTTACAGTTGTCAAAGCTGAAGGATGAAAGAGCAAGCTTGCAAGATGAGTTACGTGAGTATGAAGAGCGAATTAATTCTATGACTTCTCACTTCAAAAATGTTAAGCAAGAGCTCTCAATTACACAGGTACAGTAACTGAAATTTATGTTGATTATATCGTGTAGTCATGGAACATCTCATAGTGTATTTACATCTGTGATTTTTACAGCTATAATAGGAAACCTTAGCATAATTAAACTATTGTGAACATAACCTTGAACATGAAAGTAGATAGAAAAAGGCTTAGAGGAACTAACTACTGGTCCAATTTTTTTTTGAGATGAAGTCTCGCTCTGTTTCCTAGGCTGGAGTACAGTGGCGTGATCTCAGCTCACTGCAACCTCTGCCTCCTGGGTTCAAAAGATTCTCATGCCTCAGCCTCCCGAGTAGCTGGGATTATAGGCACCCACCATGCCAAGCTAATTTTTGTATTTTTGGTAGAGATGGGATTTCACCATGTTGGTCAGGCTGGTCTCGAACTCCTGACCTCAGGTGATCCTCCCACCTCAGCCTCCCAAAGTGCTGCGACTGCTCCAATTTTAAACAAAAAATTAATCCATATGAAAGGAGAAATCATTATTCAAACAATCTGTATTAGACAGCAGGTTATTTGAGAAACGTACAATGATGGTGGTGAGAAATGATGGCTATAAGCAGAAACAGAGCTAATATAATACATAATAAAATTTCTGTCTCCTTTTTAATTTTTCAGCACAACTCACCGGGGCCATTTTGAGTGGAGGCCAGTAGTCTACACATATGGCATCTTAGCATTGTTCAAGAATTGAAATTCATAATAATAATCCTGAGATTAAAAAGTTAAATTATACTTAAGAGACTTTCAGATAACCGGGGAAGACATTAGGCATCTTAGAAATGTTAACATAAATATAATAAAAATTAAAACTTGTGGTGATTAAGTAAGCTTCATAATCTGTTCAGGTATAGAAACTCACTCCCTAATGATGCCCAGCAAACCAGGCAGCTCAGCAAACAGCATTGGAGAGTTTTCTAACTTCTATCTCAAACTAGTTTTTTTTAAAGTGCATCTACTGTCTGAGAAATAGTATGCAGTTTCAAAAAAATGAACAGTGCCATATTTTAAAAAGCTATTTATAATCAATATAGATAAGTAAGTATTTCATGGCTTACAAGTCTTATTAGAAAGTTACAAATTTAATAAACTTAAACTCAGAATTCTTGAATCTCAATATGATTGAGTAATTGATAAACTATTTGGAACAACACTTTTCCTTAAGTTATTAAACTACTGAGCTGGGGATTTGAGAGGCAGAGACTGTAGTTGTATCTTATTATCATCAAACCTCAAATGAATAGAGTAATAGAGACAAAAGAATAATAAACCTCCAACAATGGTAGCTTTAGTACTGTAAAATTAATACTAAGTGATAACCTTGAAGCACTGTAAAATTAGTTAACACATACTCTTTTATTACATAAAACTGAACATAAAGGTGTGATTATATGCTAATATATTCTAGAGAATATTTACAACCATTGGTGTTTAATTTTTTAAAAATAATGTCTATTAATTAGAATATGTGATCAATTCATATAAAACATGTAATTTCTCAACTGTTTTTTAATGGATATTTCTTATTTGTAGATAATAAGTTTAAGTCTAACTAAAACTTTGGTTTTCTTTAGTTTTCCTAGATCAGCGTAGTATCTGAAAACTATTGACAGTATTTTCTCCTAGCACAGTTCATTGACTTTCTTACAACTAGTGAGCAACACCAACTATATTGTAATCACAGTCTAATGTAATTTTAGAGTAGTGGAATTAGTGGTACTTAATGTAAGCAATTTATGGGAACTTTGTTTTAATCTAATGGATTATTATAAATATTTTTATTCAAAATTTCTAAAATTTTAAAAGCCTTTTTATCTTGTGTGTTATTCTGTAGTCTCTTTGCAAAGCAAGGGAGCGTGAGACTGAAAGTGAAGAACATTTTAAGGCCATTGCTCAAAGAGAATTGGGACGAGTGAAAGATGAAATTCAACGGCTGGAAAATGAGATGGCTTCAATACTGGAAAAGAAAAGTGATAAAGAAGTATATGTTGAAATATTACTTAAAATTCTGTGCTACTGCTCATTCTTCCGTCACCAAATGAGCATTGACTTTTTTTTTTTCTTGTATGGGAAAGGCATACATTAGTTTCCTAGTGTTTACTTACGCATTTTTTGGACAGTGAAAGGCGCATGGAGCTGTGATTTGAATGAAACAATAATAGAATAGTACATTTTCCCATTATTCATTCACCAGCTACTTACTGAGACTTACTATATGCAAAGTACCATGCTTGCTGCCTGTTATAAAATACCAGGCATGGTTTATATGTAAGTGTTAGATTTTTAACAGCCACATTTTAAAAAATCACTTTTAGTTTTGAATTTCATTTAAAATGTTGACCTTTCATATTGATTTATTAGTTTTGTGACTCTAACATTAAACTACTTTAACCTATTTCTGTCTTTTCTTTAGTTTATAGTTACTTGATTTGGGAGCTCTTTCTAAATTCTGATTCTTCTCTTTACATATGTATATACATATGGAACTATGCTTACATATTTTATAATGTAATCTTTGTATATAATTACATACTTATTAATTTGTATTTGTTTATATGGTT
Source organism: Pongo abelii (assembly GCF_028885655.2). Classification (NCBI taxonomy): domain Eukaryota; kingdom Metazoa; phylum Chordata; class Mammalia; order Primates; family Hominidae; genus Pongo; species Pongo abelii. Next base: position 190,670,526 of record NC_085928.1, on the reverse strand, counting down.
GTCTCTTTTTTTATGAATCTAGATTTATTAAGTGACTAAATGTACATAAATGTTTTTTTATCTCTTTTACTATATTTACTTCAATTAGAAATGTTTCCAAAATTTCTCTATAAGAGACTTCTTAGGGGCAAACAATATGGTTGGAAATGGGGCTGGAGGATACTTGTCTTGGATTTGAGTTAGCATACCAAACATATTATTTTAACTATGATTGCATATATATTTGTGGTGGCTTTGGTGGAATGATTAATGCAGTTGCTGTGAGGGAGCTACCTTAAAGCCTAAAGCCTTTTAAAGCAAGCTTTGGCTCAACTACTGTTCTTGACTTTGTATAGTCATCTCTCCTCTATTTTACAATGAAAGAATTAAGATACAAGCTATATAATTATAGTTTATATAATTAAAATATGGCATATTATAAACATCTGGAAGGCAGGGACAGGATTTCTTCATTTTTAATTTTGCTCCATAGTATATAAAGGTATGTTTTATTTTAGTCTGTATAGTAAGTAATGTTTTGTAATCTCCCCTTTTCTCTCTCTCTTTGGAAATTAGAATGGCATATTTAAAGCCACTCAAAAACTGGATGGTTTGAAATGTCAAATGAACTGGGACCAGCAAGCATTGGAGGCCTGGTTAGAAGAATCAGCTCATAAAGATAGTGATGCTCTCACTCTTCAGAAGTATGCACAACAAGATGATAATAAAATTAGGGTGAGAAATTACAAATTGTAACTGTTAGGTTTTCTCTAAATCTGTAGTGTGTCAACCTATTTACCTAAAGTTATACTTACGATTTTTAAGGCAGCAATTCTTAAACTTCTGAGTCAGAGGCTTCTTGGAGAAGCTAATAAAGCGAAATGTCTTCTCTGTAGAAAAAATGACTATATTCAAATACCCATAAAATATTGCTGACTGTTTCATAGATTCTCTGATTCCCTTTGATTATTTGAGGATCCATGGACCGCAGGTTAAGAATATCCTGATTTATAAGGATGCTCAAAAGCATTTCAGAAGAGAAAGTTTTCCACTAGAACTATTTTAATATATTTTAGCTATTTTGCCTAAAATGTAGTTTGAATATTACATGTAGTTTTTGCTGATTTGAGACTGTAGTGCTATTGATTATGTTATAAAAATCACTTAAAATCTACTTATATCTGGTGATACTAATAAAGCTAGTATTATAAAACATGCTATTTTCTGGTAGATTTAATACCAATGCATTATTTTAAAACTTTCAAATAGCAAATTACAACTTAATCTTTTTTCTAATTTACTTTAAAAATATTAAAAGTCATTTTAGAAACAATTGAGTTTTTATGCAGCTATATGCAAACACATTAGATTAGCTTTTTGGGGTTAAAAGATAAGAAAGATATTTATTATTTCACAGTTGTTTTAGATATAAAATAAATGTATATGTATAGTGTAATACTATTTAATGTTAGATACACTAATAACATTTAAATTAATAGAATGAGAATTATAAGTATCTGTATATAATTACATCATAGGCACTGACTCTGCAATTAGAAAGACTAACTCTGGAATGTAATCAGAAAAGAAAGATACTTGACAACGAACTTACAGAGACTATAAGCGCACAGGTTAGTTTAAGGAAGATTTTTATTTCTTAATTTTCAAGGTGATGTTTGCAAAACCACTTAAATTCACAGAAATGTTCTTTGCTCTCTGTTTGACAGTTAGAATTGGATAAAGCAGCACAAGATTTTCGTAAGATTCATAATGAAAGACAAGAACTCATTAAACAGTGGGAGAACACAATAGAACAGATGCAGAAGAGGGATGGAGACATAGATAACTGTGCTTTGGTAAAGTAGTTGTTTGGTCCTTGTAATGTTCAACTGTATTTGTCTCTTTTGTATTTAACTCATTATTCCAAATGTAAATCACATTGTTATTTGAAAGTCACTTTTGTAGCAATATTCAGTAGTTTTGGTAAATATTTTTGAAAGCTGACTCTATATCCATTTGGAAATGTGATGAAGATTATTTGAGTGTAGTATTATAACTCCAGACACTGGATCCTGTCATCTCAGAATTACGGAACAAGAGAGAGTCAGTAGATACTGTTCTTGCAATAAAACCAATGCCCTGACTTACACATGGCTGTCCAAGGTCCCTTGGATTTAATGTGTATGCTATTTGGCAATAAGTTACAGTAGGGAAATGAACCTCCATGAATAGCCAAGGGACAAGGAGTCAGAAAAGAAACCTAGACTGCAGTAAAGTTTCACTTTTGAAGCTGAGACACCAATAATGACATAGAGGCTTGGAAGCGGGGAATACTGCACTGATAACACAGACCAAGTGTTATCTCTTGTTATTTTCAGTGGTAATTTAGGAGAATGTTTTTGGAAAATCATTAGGGAATGAAATAATGGGGAATAAAAGTGGGAAGATTTGAGAAAGAGAAGGAATTCGGAGTCAGGTGAGAAGATGGGTTAAATTCTATCTACTCTATGGAAAGGCATTTGGCAAGCAGCTCAGGCTACTGGGAGTTTAAGTTCTGGTATCTGGGTGTGGTTTACTTTTGGTTGTTATATTTTCAATTTCTGTAAGTAACCAACATTTTATCAACAAAACTGGTTATACCTCCCTAGGAGGGACAAAGGAGAACCAATCTTAACTATGAGGTTCTCTTAATTCTTTTTTTTTTTTTTTTTTTTTGAGACGGAGTCTTGTTCTGTCACCAAGGCTGGAGTGCAGTGACCTGATCTCTACTCACTGCAAGCTCCACCTCCCGGGTTCACGCCATTCTCCTGCCTCAGCCTCCTGAGTAGCTGGGACTACAGGTGCCTGCCACCATGCCTGGCTAATTTTTTTGGATTTTTAGTAGAGACGGGGTTTCACCGTGTGTTAGCCAGGATGGTCTCGATCTCCTGACCTCGTGATCCACCTGCCTCAGCCTCCCAAAGTGCTGGGATTACAGACATGAGCCACCGCACCTGGCTGAGGTTCTCTTAATTCTTTTTTTTTTTTTTAAGGAGGTTCTCTTAATTAATGCTGATACTACCTATTTTTTTTTTGAAACTGAGTTTCACTCTTGTCGCCCAGGCTGGAGTGCAATGCCGTGATCTCAGCTCACTGCAATCTCTGCCTCCCAGATTCAAGCAATTCTCCTGCCTCATCCAAGTAGCTGGGATTACGGGCTCCCACCACCACGCCCAGCTAATATTTGTATTTTTTTTTAGTAGAGACAGGGTTTCATCATGTTGGCCAGGCTGGTCTCGAACTCCTGACCGCAGGCAATCCACCCGCCTCCCAAAGTGCTGGGATTACAGGCGTGAGCCACCACACCTGGCCTGCTATTAATATTTCTTAACTTCTCATTGCTTTCAAACATTAAGCTGTCGACTTACAAGGAAGAAGCTGAAGCAAAATTAATGGAAGCAGAGTTTCTTTTGGCCAAGCTTGAGGATTGATTCCTGGGAACCTGGGAGTATAGATTCAAGTTGCCCTAAATATACACTCCAATTAGCAGCAGTTACAAGTTGATTTTTAAAGGGGGAAAAAAAGAGGGAGTTCCTGAGTTGTTTATCAAGAATTTACATTGAAATAACATCAGCTATTGATTGGCTATACATTGTTAAGCTGCAGGGTGTGGGTTATAGTATCTGCTGAGGCATTATTAGGTTAATTTATAGCTGCTTGTGGCAATAGCAAGCTGTATCAAGACATGAGTACACAGCTCATAAAAGGGGTGCAGTGGGATGTTATTTCTGTCTGATTTTAATGCCTTTCTGGGCTTGATAATGTAAAATTCTCAGATAAAAATTCTTTTCTCAAGTCATGACTGCTTCCTCTCTGTAAGTCATGTGCGAGATCCAAGATTACGTATCCACAATCAGTTTTCTCATACAACCCCATGGCTAAAGTAACTCGGTCAGCTGATTTGGCAGAATACACAACTAATAGCTCCCTGGTCACATTCACAGTGGTTCCTTACTTACATGTTGACATCTCCTGATTGTGCTGTCAGAGACTAAGGAGGGTGCTAAGAGGTGGTTCTGTTAGGCAGCAGGATGCTTCTAAGTGTTTGATAACTGCTCTCTGAGAATAAAACAAAACAGAACACATTTTTTAAAAACCCCTGATATATAGGATTTCTGATTTCTATGGTTTTATTATTTTCATACTGTTACCAGAAAGGGGTCCTGATCCAGACCCTGAAAGAGTGTTCGTGGATCTCATGCAAGAAAGAATTTGAGGTAAATCCACAGAGTAAAAGTGAAAGCAGCTTCATTAAGAAAGCAAAGGAATAAAGGAATGGCTATTCCATAGGCAAAGCAGCCCTGAGGGCTGGTGGTTGCCCATTTTTATGGTTATTTCTTGATTATATGCTAAACAAGGGATAGATTATTCATGCCTCCCCCTTTTCGACCATATAGGGTAACTCCCTGACATTGCTAGGGCATTTGAAAACTGCCGTGGTGCTGGTGGGAGTGTCTTTTAGCAGACTAATGCATCATAATTAGCATATAATAAGCAGTGAAAATGACCAGAGGTCACTCTCTTTTCCATCTTGGTCGGGGGGTTGGGGGGCAGGTGGTTTAGCTGGTTTCTTTACTGCAAGTTCTTTTTTTAATCAGCAAGTTCTTTATGATATCTTGAGCCAACCTCCTATCTCATCCTGTGACTTAGATTGCCTGTCTGGGAATGGAATGCAGCCCTGTAGGTCGCAGCCTTATTTTACGTTACTCCTCTTCAAGATGGAGTTGCTCTGGTTCAAACACCTCCGATGGTTAGCATATTTGAGGGTGGCATATTTTATCTCCTAACTGATATTTTACTCTTTTGTTCCTCTTCTTGCAAAACAGTTCATTCCTGCCTTCTCGGCGTTTTCTTGTCAGGGGTCTGGTCATAAAATCCTGAAATTGTATTCTTAAAAGAAACAATGTGTAGAAGTGGAAAAATATTTTTCTACCATGCTTTTATTACAGTGTAGAAGTTTTAAAATATTACTTAGTATTACCTATATGAAAACTTTATGATGAATAGCACTATTAAGTATGATGTTGAAGTAGAATTAAAGCATCTGATTAAGTGGTAGAAAAAATCATAAGGCAAGAAACTCTGGATTCATATTCTGAAATATTTAAACTTAGGAAGTTTTGACGTGTCTTTTGAGTGAATGAACACAGTAAATATTTAGAACAACTTAAAAATTGGATTAAACAACATGAAAATTAAACAACTTTAAAATTTCCTTTTTAAAATATGTTATATCTCAGACGTGTAGCCATTTAATATGCTAATATGTATACATGCAGCATTTCTAAAACCTATTGATTTCAGAACACATACCTCCTTCCCCAGTCTCCTGTGATTAGTTGTTTGGAAGGACCTCATTTTGGAATACATGCAAGTAATACATATTAGGGTAATTTTTTTTCTAATTCATCCAACTTATTGCCATCAGCATCGCTTGTAAAAACAACATCTAATCTTTTTATTTCCCAGCTTTGAAATCTTTTTGTTTTACATTGCTTAAAAGTTGATCTTTAACATGACATTTGAATTTTTTCACAATTTGGCCCTAAACCCTACCTTTCCAGCTTTATCCCTTTCATCTGGACCCCAACCCTTCTTAATATATTCCTTTTGCACTCCTGCCTTCCCACCCTACACTTTAACTACATTAGAGTATTTATGCAACCCCATTCATGTTTGTAAGCCTGACTCAAATGATGCCTCTTGGGCACGTCTTTTTTCTTCTTCTACTTCTTTTTCTTTTTTTTTTCTTCCTTATCCTGGAAAGCCAGGAAAGTATAATGTCAATTAATGACTCCTCTTGGAAAGAATTCATCATCTCTTTGTTCCCATCGTACTTTGTCCACATTTCAGTTACAGTGTTTTGTGTATTCTATTTATTATTGTCCCTATGACCAGTGAAAGGCCTGAGTGAAGACATTCCTATTGAAACCAATAACTAAAATGCTATTTTCAAAACATGAAAAAAAAACCGGTCTGTAAAATATTTGGAAAACTTCATTGAAACCCTGCTTTCCATGTGAAAAATATTCAACACTGTTACATTTGTAGGTTTTACCTTTCATATATAAAAGCATAACCGTTTTTCTCATCTCTTTAGCAAAATTCCAGATATATGAAAGAAACAGAGGCATTTAACAATATGAATTTATAGACATTAATATGTAACATACTAATATTTTGCTTTTATTAATATAAAAGTATTTAAAAATGTCTTCTAAGAAGTTTTGGTAAAATAAGTACTAAATGTAACAATAGAAAAATAGAAACTAAATTCCTTTTAGTTTTGTCAGTTTAAACATATATTTAAGTAAACATATTTGTTTTAATCCTAGGAATTAGCAAGGATAAAGCAGGAAACAAGAGAAAAAGAAAATTTGGTTAAAGAAAAGATCAAGTTTTTGGAAAGTGAGATTGGGAATAACACAGAATATGAGAAAAGAATTTCTGTGGCTGATCGTCAACTTTTAAAATGTAGAACGGCATATCAGGACCATGAAACTAGTAGAATTCAGCTGAAGGGTGAGGTATGTCAACTAAAAAAGACTGGCTTGTATGTTCATGACAAATCACTATAAAATATAAAATAAGCATAAAGCTTTTCCTGTGATGGAGAAACTGCTTCTAGTTTTTTTTTTTTCTTCTTTCTTTCTTCCTTTTTTTTTTAATGTCGCTTTGTTTGTGGAACTTTTGGGATACTCTGATTAAACCCCTGATTAAGCACCACGGGGTGCCATTCACATCACAGGTAAATGGTTTGCAAATATTTTCTTCCATTCTGTAGGTTACCTTTTCATTTTCTTGGTGGTTCCTTCACCTTAAAGAAACTTTTTAGTTTGATGTAGTCCTGCTTGTTTATTTTTGCTTTTGTTGCCTGTAATTTTGGTGTCAAATTCAAAAAATCATTACAGATACCAATGTCAAGGAGCTTTTCTCCTATGTTTTCTTTGAGAAGTTTTACAGTGTCAGGTCTTATATTTAAGTCTTTAATTCATTTTGAATTAATTTTTGTATATGGTACCAGAGAAAAGCCCAATTTCTTTCTCTTTTTCTTTTTTTTTTTTTGCATGTGGCTATCCAGTTTTCTTAACATCATCGATTGAAGAGACTTTCCTTTCCCCATTGTGTATTCTTGACACCTTAACTGAAAATTAGTTGATCGTATATGCATGGGTTTATTTCTGGGTTCTCTATTCTGTTCCATTTTTCTGTGTGTCTGGTTTTTTTTTTTTGGCCAGTACAGTCAGACTTCCTTGTCCATGGATTCTGCATGTGTAGATTCAACCAACAATTGATAAAAAATATTCAGAAAAGAAACCCAATAAAAATAATATAACAATAAAAAAGGATACAAATTTTAAAAATATGAAAATTATTTACATAGCATTTACATTGTATTAGGTGTTAAAAATAATCAAGAGATTATTTAAAGTATACAGGAGGCTGTACATAGGTTATATGCAAATACATGTCATTTTATATAAGGGACCTACACATCTGTAGATTTTGCTATCTGTGAGGGATCCTGGAACCAATCCCCTGTGGATGCCAACGGATGACTGCACCATTTTGTTTTGATTAGTTTAGCTTTGTAATACAATTTTAAATAAAAAAGTATGTTGCCTCCAGCTTTGTTCTTTCTGCTTAAGATTACTTGAGCTATTTGGGATCTTTTATAGTTCCATATGAATTTTAAAATTGTTTTTCTGTTTCGGTGAAGAATGACATTGGAATTTTGATATTGTATTGAATCTGTCAACCTAAATAACAGACAGAGGCCCTCTAAAAATATTGAGCTTAATTAGGAATGAGCAGGGAATTTGAAAATCCAGTATATACAGGCTATGACAGATTATAGGCATGTCTAGGGAGATAAAGGAAGGCAAAAGTATTTAAAGGTAAAATGAGTAATTTTACCTAAGTTGTTTTAAAATAATAATCCTTGGCTATAGGAATCAATTAGGGTAGTGTCAGTCCAAGGTTGATCAGTCAGTTGCTGGGCAGATATCTTTGTAGAAGGGTTTTGTGCAAGGTTGCAGTGGTCTTTATGCAAGGCTGTGGTTCTGGCAGAGTCTCTTGTGATAGTTCTTGTTATTGGGCAAATATGTATGAGAACTCTCTCGTCATGGCCTTCCCCAGCTCAATTTTGTCAGGGTTTGACACAAGTGACTCCATTTTGATTTTGACAGCTTTCACAAATCTGTAGATTGCTTTGAATAGTATGACCATTTTAACAGTATTAATTCTTCCGATCCATGAACACAGGATATCTTTATGTCCTCTACAATTTCTTTCATCAATGTTTTGTAGATTTAGTGTACAGATCTTTTTCTTCCTTGGTTAAATTTATTCCTAAGTATTTTATTCTTTTTGATGCCATTGTAAATGGGATTGTTTTCTTGATTTCTTTTTTGGATTGCTTGTTGTAAGTGTAGAGAATGTAACTGGTTTTGTATATTGATATTGTATCCAGAAACCTTACTGAATTTGTCTGTTCTGAGAGTATTTGGTGGAGAGTTTAGGGTTTTTGCAAAGATCCTTAATAAAAAAGAAAATTCGTATCTTAGATTTTCTGTTTTAATAATTTTGATTAATAGTAAAATGTAGTTTACTATTGATTAACAGTAAAATGTAGTTATTAGGAGTCTGATGTATTAGAATCTTTTGAGATTTTTCAAATCCAATTAAACTTATGATTCTTATGAGCACATATATATTAGCTTATCTTGACTCTGGGGATGTGCTCTTTCTGAGGAGGTCTAGTGATATTAGACATTTCTGTATTTACTTTCAACACATATGTGTTCTCTATAATTTGCTAGGATTATACAACAAAGCCAATTAAAATTTGATATCAGATCAATATGGAAATCTGTTTATATATTAAATATAAAAAAATGGCTACTATTTTTGTGGGTGTGATGTAGGTTAGAACTTAAAGTGAGCAGAATAAAACTCAGAAATGAAATAAGTTATAAGATACAGAGTAAATATATAATTTCTGTCTGTTAACTAATAAATAGCTGGATTCTTTAAAAGCCACTGTGAATAGAACTTCCAGTGATTTAGAAGCTCTGAGGAAAAATATTTCCAAGATAAAGAAGGACATGCATGAAGAAACAGCAAGGTAAGAAAAAAACTATTTAAATATGTTTATGATTATTTTTTACTATATCTAGAAAATTATTAAATACTTAAGACTATTTGTTGTTTAAATAACTGCAAGATTTTAGCTACTACTTTTTTTTTTTTTTTTTTTTTTTTTTTTTGAGACAGAGTCTTGCTTTGTTGCCCAGGCTGGAGTGCAGTGGCGCGATCTCAGCTCACTGCAAGCTCTGCCTCCTGGGTTCACACCATTTTCCTGCCTCAGTCTCCTGAGTAGCTGGGAATACAGGTGCCTGCCAGCAGGCCCAGCTAATTTTTTGTATTTTTAGTAGAGACGGGGTTTCACCATGTTAGCCAGGATGGTCTCCATCTCCTGACCTTGTGATCTGCCCACCTTGGCCTCCCAAAGTGCTGGGATTACAGGCGTGAGCAACCGCGCCTGGCCAGCTACTACATTATTAAACTTAAAAAAATTTTACTCATATTTTCATCACAAAGACTCAGAAGCCATATTTTTATGGTCTATTAAATATGTAGTGGTAATAAAAAGGTTTACAGCAAAAAACCCCTTCAAGTTATACAAATAAATATTAGGATAAACTATTATTTGTTTGTATGAAATGCTTTTTAGGCACGTTTTCTATCTTTTGTGATAAACCCTCTTCAGGTTACAAAAAACTAAAAATCATAATGAGATAATACAAACAAAATTAAAGGAGATAACAGAGAAAACCATGTCTGTAGAAGAGAAAGCTACTAATTTGGAAGATATGGTAAAGGAGGAGGAAAAAGATGTGAAGGTAAAGTTTAGTTTTAATTTTTCTTTAAATCACAGAAAATTTAGCAACAGTGAATTAATTAGACTCAGGATCAGAGGACGAGGAGGTCTTGTAAGAAGCTCTGCTTTTTGGTATGATCACATTTATAATCTGGTTTTGGACCTCTTCTCATGCATTGCTTCTGAAGTTATTCTCAGTCTCCTCTCTTTTTTTTTTTTTTTTTTTTTTTTGCCATGCAGTCTGGCTCTTGTTGCCCAGGCTAAAGTGCAATGGCGAGATCTTGGCTCACTGCAACCTCCGCCTCCCAAGTTCAAGTGATTCTCCTGCCTCAGCCTCCCGAGTAGTTGGGATTACAGGTGCCTGCAACCACGCCTGGCTAATTTTTGTATTTTTAGTAGAGATGGGGTTTCACCATGTTGGCCAGGCTGGTCTCGATCTGCTTGCCTCAGCCTCCCAAAGTGTTGGGATTACAGGCGTGAGCCACTGCAGCGGCCAGCCTCCTCTCTTTTTAAGTTACTAATTTTGATGTCTTTGTATTTATTTTTTATTTTATTTTATTATTTTTTTTGAGACTGAGTCTCGCTCTATCCCCCAGGCTGGAGTGCAGTGACATGATCTCAGCTCACTACAACCTCCGCCTCACAGGTTCAAGCGATTCTCCTGCCTCAGCCTTCTGAGTAGCTGGGATTACAGGCACGTGCCACCACACCTGGCTAATTTTTGTATTTTTAGTAGAGATGGGGTTTCACCATGTTGGCCAGGCTGGCCTCAAACTCCCGACCTCAAGTGATCTACCCTCCTCCGCCTCCCAAAGTGGGGATTACAGGTGTGAGCCACCATGCCTGGCTTGACGTCTTTTTAAAAAACTAGCTCCCCCACTGTGCCCTGGATTCCATTCCTTCCCAAAGCCTACTGTACCTATGTCCCTGCCATCATCCATATATCTATTCGTATATTGCATATAAATAGTTTGAAAAGTGGCTTTGTTTTACAACTGATTTCTACGTGATTATCACTGTTTTTTTGTAATCAAATTCCCATCATCATCTACATTCCTGATTTGTACTTCTTCATCATCTACTATCTCTTTAACCCCTTATAATCTGGCAAAATTTTTTGGTAAATGGGCTTTGAAATGCTATAACTTTGCTAATTCTACTGGCACCTTCTTCTACCTCAGTCTTTTTTGGCATCTTGATGGCATTAAAGCCAATTTTCGAAGAACTGGAAAAGGCTGCTGGTACACCACTTCCTCTTTGAAAAGTTCAAAGTGAACTCTAAGTGTGAACCAGAAGTGTGACCTGACACTACTTCTTGCTTTTACTCGTTTGGGGGGGTTGAAAAAGGGGTAGTTGAAGATGGTGGCAAAATCTCCCAATATAAGGCTTATATCTCATCTGGCTCCATTTATATTTGGATGGGATCCAACTTCCTCAGTGTGCTGTAAAATTTCTAAGTAATAAAATCATGCTGCAATCTTGACATGAATGATATTCAAATTATACATTTTTTTTTAAAACTTTTGGTGTTTTTTTCTAACAGCATGATTCCCTGGTAACAGATGATATATATTAATACTTATCAGTAACCTGTAAAAACTGTGAAATTTATATGAAATAGACCTTTTCATCACAGAGAATTAAAAACTTCAGACATTTTTGAAGAACTAGCTAAATTAGAAAAATTAATAATATTAGCAACAGGGTGTACTGATTGTTTTTTAGCAGGGCTGTGTTCATAGTCTTGGGGTTTTTTTCATTGCTGTTGGTTTTTGTTTGAAAAATTCCGAGCCCTATCTTTTTTGGAGATATACTGTGTTATTCACCACTAAGTATTGACTTTAAAACTCTGCCAGACAATCTTTGAGAAGATCTTAAACCCACTGAAAATTGTTTATGTAAAATAATGCGCTGAATATCAGATTATATTTCTTGTTTATGCAAAGATTTCAATGTGCCAGTCACAGACTTGTTTTGTGTCATATTCAGGTTTGTTGGTTGCTAAAGGAAAATATGCTTATTTGGGTATAAGATCACATAGGCAAATTATTTCAGCATTTAAAAATGATAATTTTCAATTGATCATGGCATGGTAGATCAATTTAAAGCCTAGAACACATTGGTTGGGAGGCTTCCAGGTCAAGACAGGTTTGCTTCCTGAGAGAAGAGCAGTGGGAATGGGAGACTCATTTCTATTTCCTAGAGCTGCACATGGTAGAGAGGCCAACTGGAGGCAATGAGTGAGTGACAGGTAGTTCCTGTAGTGTTCTGGGGCCAGCTCCTACCAGCTTACAAGCGCCAATAGTTAAATTTTTAGAAATTTTCCTAAATACAGCTATGATTAAAAATGAAATTATATAAACTCACAGTTAAATAGCATTTACAAAAAAAGTAATACATACTCAGCACTCATTACTTCCAAATATTTTATTATTCTATACTCTTAAGGTTACTTATGTCTGTTTTATCTGTACGTTGGAAATACCACAAAATGTTCTGTTTCTGTGAATTTCTTCCCAACTCTGCCTTTAGTGGAATCATGTTAGTAGCATGAAATTGGCCATAGTGAGAGTATTTATACCATGGAAATCAGATTCTCCCCCTAGCCTCTCATCTCCTGGAGAGACAATGGTTAAACATTTACCTGCTCACCACTGGATAGTGCTTGAAAGGTGGGAGATTGGGTGATGTGATTTCTTCCCCATAGCACCCTCAAGACTTTAGTAAACTCTGTGAATGTACAGGCTGTGTGTTTCCAGTGGACTTTATTTTTTGAGGAAATCAGTGGAATGGCCAACTGCTAGGCGAGGGTAGCATGGGATGAAATTAAGATGACAGGTCAAGGTGTATGACACAGGAATAAAAACTACCCTAGTCTACTATAATAGAGTAGACCATAAGAAATGTTGGGGACTTGTTAAAATTGTGAAAAGAGCTTTATCTTCTAAAGGGCTAAAATAGTGGAGGGTTCAAATTTATTTGAGTTTCTAAATTATTATGTTCATATAAATACAACATTTCAATATATTTAATTTCATTAATCACTATAATTCTTATTATCAGGAAGTAGATGTTCAACTGAACCTCATAAAAGGTGTGCTGTTTAAGAAAGCTCAGGAGTTACAGACTGAGACAATGAAAGAAAAAGCGGTTTTATCAGAAATTGAAGGAACTCGTTCCTCTCTGAAACGTCTCAACCATCAGTTACAAAAACTGGATTTTGAAACCTTGAAGCAGCAAGAAATTATGTACAGTCAGGTAGATGTTACTTTTATGAATATCTTCCATATTGATTTATGGCAGTTGTGATGGTTAAGATACGCCATGTTCTAAGAAAACAAAGAATTATAAGCACTTTTGTGGAGGACAGACAGGTGCTGAAGGTGAGAGTATCACGTTAGATCAGTAGTAGGGTGAGGGAGCCTTAAAAACTATTTTTTTCCCCTTAATCTGCAATAAACAGGCAAGAGGAGAGAGAACTCTAGTGAGGGAGAACCGTGTTTTAAAGGAACCTGAGACATTTGCATCCAGAGTAAAGCAAAAGAAGGCATGAGATATCTGAAACCGAGAAAAACTGTATGTTGATTCTTAGTTATGCACCACCACCCTCACTCCCGTGCTAATAGAGTAAAAACATTTTTTTCAGTTTTTCCTTATTTTGTTCTATTTATATATTTGTGTTAATTTCTTAATATTCTCCATCTCTACATCTTAATTTTCTCATCTAATATATATTCTTAGTTTTTAAAAATTACAAATGTTAAAGTATAATATTAAGAATAATTAATTAGATGTTCATATTTGAACCTTTCGAGTGACTACCTGTTTTGTATCCCTTAGATAATGTGCCCTCAGAAATCCAAATTCATGTAAATCCAGTGAATTTACTGAGATTCCATCATGGTAGTAAGATAAACATCCCCCAACTTTGTCATATTCTCAGAAGATTATTTCTGTGTCTATCATGTACCTTGATTGTTGAGACATAGTTTATTTTTGTTCCTCTTAGAGTGAAAAGGATTTTATCCTGAATTACTGAAAGACTAAAGTGACTTTATTACATGATAATGCCTAGTCCAAACTCATAAGAAAGTATTCACTTTGTTTTTACACTTATAGAAATGCTTTTTTCTCTTTGTAATAACTTTTTTTTTAAACTGTAACAGGATTTTCACATTCAACAAGTGGAACGGAGAATGTCACGGTTAAAGGGAGAAATTAATTCAGAAGAAAAACAAGCCCTTGAAGCAAAAATTGTTGAACTTAAGAAGTCTTTGGAAGAGAAAAAATCTACATGTGGCCTTTTGGAAACACAGATCAAGAAGCTTCATGTAACTTAGCCAAAATACATTTTATGTTTCAAATATCCTAGTCATTCTGTTTTAAGACAACATGTTCCTAAAACTACTTTGGATAGGGTGACTGCCACTCTACACACATATATAACAAATGTATGAACAATGTTCTTATTTTTGTACTATTAGTGTGTAATGTTACCATTGATGATGCATTTAGTATATGCTAAATATTGTATGACATGCCTCTAGTATTTTATTTCATATAATCCTTACAAATGTCTTGTGAGGAAGATACTATTATCTGTTTCATAGAGTAAGTAATTTGTCCAGGTTATACAGCTAGTACACAGAGAGCTAGGATTTGACCCCTCCTGCATTTGACTTCTAAATACTCTTCAAGAGTACACTGTTTAGAACATTGATAAGTTCTAGTTTTCTATTTATTAACTGCCATAACAAATAACTTGATGGTCCTTTGTCTTTAAAACACCATGTAAAAAGAAACTGCTCTTTTATGAGTCAGCAGTTGTTATTCAAATCTTTACTTAGTTATAATATTTGAAATGATTGGAGTCTGTTAATAAGGTTAGAACGTCTTCATCTTTAGGCATTTTATTACGTTTCTTGTAATATAAAACCTATGTTAAAGTTTGACTAGAGAGTAAAAGTGAGAGAGTGAGCATGGACATGAATGGGGTGAGAACTCAGCAGGGTCTAATTGTTATTTACCACCGGAAAGACTATTGATGTGTCCTCTGGTGGTTATAAAAATAATTGCCCTAAATTCCTTGAGGGCTGCAAAAGGTGGAGAGCTATTACTTTTTTTTTCTTCTTATTTTAAGAAGACAACATTTTGGTTTGGAGTGGTTTGTAGTCTGACGAAATATTTTAAAATGGTTATCTTTGTTTAGTGGAAAAAAACACTTGTTTTTGGATCAGATAGAACTAGTTTTAAATTTCAAGGCTATACCACTACTGCTGTTTTAACTTTTCTGAGCTCTAGTTTACTCGTCTATTAAATGGGGGAAAAATTAATATTATTTTAGGACATTTGGGAGAACTAGAAGCAATTTATATCTTAGCACAATTGTAGGTACTCAATATATGGTATTGTTTTGATTATTTAGAATATGAGAATGGTATTGAATGTTAGAGGTATGACTTTGTTTCTTGCTCCTGGGCTGGATTGTGTCTGTTTTGCTGTGTGGGGATGGTTATAATTCTTCACCCTTTGAACTCCTCCCTGTAGTAGTTCAAAGTAGTTCAAAGGGAGAATGGTATGACTGCTCCCTCCATCATACCATTGTCAAGTGCTTATGCCTATTCCAACTCTGGTTTTAACAGAGAGATACATAAATTAATAGAAATGGAAGTGAATTAACACATTATATTAAAGCTAGTTAGCCTTTGGTCATTATGAAGAGCTGCTCTTTTCAATAGTAGCAGCAGATTGTAAAGTCATCCTGTATGCCCTCTCACATGCCACTCCGTCTCATTTTACATATAGAAACTAGTTTCTTCAGGTTGAAAATCACATTCTTTTAGCTCTTTTTGTCAAATTTAATTTTATAAAATCACATTTTTATGCAAAAAATTCCTCTTCTGAAATCTTGCTGCAATCTTAGGTCCCAATACTTGAGAGAAATGCAGGCAACTAGAAAGACAGAGGAGAGGAGGAACGGATGGAGGGAGGAAGAGAGAGAAAGAGATCTTGGAACTGGAAAGTTTAGATTTAGGAAACAAGAAGGGAATAAGAGCACAAACCTTATTCTGGGTTCTGGGTGGGAAGAGGGATATAAACAGGTATAAAACTGGAAAACTGGTATCTGCATATGTATGATCTATTTATGCATATGATGGAATTAGATCTAATCAAACATTTTTCTCTTTAGCAATATGCGATTATGTATGTAATTAATAATAGCTGACATTTACATGGCACTTCTGTGTGTCAAGCACTGTTATACACATGCTTTGACAATAACATCTTTAATCTTCACAATAACCCAGGAAGTTAGAAACTGTCCTCATCTCCATTTAGAGATGAGGAAACTGAGGAAGAGTCCATCATACTAGGGTCAGATGGTTAGTACGTAATTAAGGCCATCTGATTCTAAGAGCTTGTACTCTTAACCAGCACCCTATGCTTTCTCAGACTGTTGATGTCCTTACTATCGGGGACTTGCATAGAATCAAACAATGAACTCCAGTATGGGAGTGGTGAACCATGTAATGAACTGGTATATGTTCCCATCTCCTCATAAATGGCTGTCTCCTAACACAGTCAGCCCTCTGTATCCACAAGCTCCGCATCTGCAGATTCATCCAACTGAGGATTGAAAATACTCAGAAAAATGGGTGATTGCATCTGTATTGAAAATGTACAGACATTTTTCTTGTCATTATTCCCTAAATGATACAGTATAACAACTATTTACATAACATTTACATTTTATTACATAAGTAATGTAAAGATAATTTAAAGTATACAGGAAGATGTGTGTAGATTATATGCAAATACTATGCCATTTTATATAAGGGACTTGAACATCCATACCTTTTGATGGTGGTAGTGCAGTTGTCCTGCAACCAATCCCCAGACAATACTGAGGGATGACTGTGATTCATTAGGTCGAACTGGAAGTATGTATTTCCTAGAATTACTAAACTCGTACTAAATCCAAAACATCAATTGATGATAAAAATGAAAATATTCCTATGTGACTATCCATGTGTATTATATTAGACACATAGCAGAAAGAGAGATAATAAAACATAGGATTATTTTAAATATCTGAGTATATAATTTAATGTAAGATATATAATACAGTATGTATTTAATATTTTTGTTAATATTTAAAACATACATTTATATACTTTTTCTTTTTTGCAGAATGATCTTTATTTTATCAAGAAGTCACATAGTAAAAACAGTGATGAAAAACAGTCCCTTATGACCAAAATAAATGAACTAAACCTTTTCATCGACAGATCAGAGAAAGAACTTGATAAAGCCAAAGCTTTTAAGCAGGTGCAGTAAAATTGTATGCATATGTAGTATTGAAAACCATGTTTCCATGTTACTTGTAGATAAATGAAAAAATATAGCAAATTATGAAAAAGAAAATGTCACTATAATCACTATACCCAATATAAACACTGTTAAAGTCTATTATTTCCCTCCAGTCTTTTAAAGAAATTTGGCTTTTTATGTTGTATTAAAAAAATTTCTATATAT
Organism: Pongo abelii; assembly: GCF_028885655.2. Lineage (NCBI taxonomy): Eukaryota > Metazoa > Chordata > Mammalia > Primates > Hominidae > Pongo > Pongo abelii. Next base: position 190,653,089 of record NC_085928.1, on the reverse strand, counting down.
CATACGCTTCCTAAAACATTAACTATTCTTTCAAGAACATTTTGAAGGCTTTCTATAAGTCCATTGCATGAAGTTACCATAATTTATTTAACCATCCCCTATTTTTTAGATTTTTGTTTCTTTCCAATGCTTGGCTATTGTAAATAGTACTACATGTACAGTGCAGTTGTTCAATTAGTTGTTCATTGTGTAGTTATTCAATTAGTTCCTCTGGATAAATTCCTAGCTGTATAATTATGGTTCAGAAAGAAATGAATATTTTTAGTGTCTTGAAACTATTTTTAAGCCCAATTCTCTTCTACAGGGCACCATTAATACTCCTATCAGTAGTGTGTAAGCATTCTATTTTATTCACTACCACTGAGGCTGGATATCCTAATTTAAAAAATTGTTGCCAATTTGATAAACATGGTATCTCATTGTTTCAGTCTGCATTTTTAAAATTGGTGGTTTAAAAATATTTTGTTTAATGATAAATTTTCAAACATTTATGTTTAAATAAAAATGTTTAAAACACTTTTGTCTGTTATGTCATGTTCCGTATTTTTTTTCTTTGGAGCTCTAGTTTGTATTCTTGGCCCATTTTTTTTCTGCTGGGAAGTTTACATACATAAATTATAGAAGATTTTCACATGTAAAAATACTATCTCTGTCGGCCGGGCGCGGTGGCTCACGCCTGTAATCACAGCACTTTGGGAGGCCGAGGCGGGTGGATCACGAGGTCAGGAGATCGAGACCATCCTGGCTAACATGGTGAAACCCCGTCTCTACTAAAAATACAAAAAATTAGCCAGGCATGGTGGCGGGCACCTGTAGTCCCAGCTACTTGGGAGGCTGAGGCAGGAGAATGGCGTGAACCCGGGAGGCAGAGCTTGCAGTAAACGGAGATCGCACCACTGCACTCCAGCCTGAGCAACAGAGTAAGACTCCGTCTCAAAAAATAAATAAATAAAAATTATCTCTGTCATAAATATTGTAAATATTTTCCCCATTTACCTTTACATTTTTATTCAGTGTTTGTGACACAAACTTTTTTTTAAACATCAAGTCTTTTAGTTTTTCTTTTTAATTTTTATGCTTAGAAACTTCTTGGTTACACTAAAAATCAGACAAATGTTTACTATTTCTAGTAGTTACGTTGATTTCATCTCTTAAGATTTTTCATTCATCTAGAACATATTTTTGGCGCACGTGAGATGTAAGTATCTAACCTCTCCAAATGAAAAGCTATGTTTATGAAACAATAAAATCTTATATCTTGGAGTGTTTTTTTCTGGGGTTTCTATTCTGAAAATTGATAGATATCTGTACTCTTATATCAGTACTCTATTCATGACTGAATTGTTTTAAAATAAAAATATATTTCCACATTATTTTGTGATATTCAGAGTATAAAAATGGCCATTCATAGGGCTTTATGTTTTTTGGATAGTGTAAATTTAATTTCAGGAATAACTTCTTCCCTTTGTTTTTTATAATAGCAAAGCTTGACTTTAAAATTGAATTATAAAAAAGATTTGGAATAACTATAAACCCTTTTCTTAAAAGAAAAAAAAACTATGACTCTGATCAATTTTAGGCCTAGTTAGTATCTTAGTCAATGGTTAAATTAGAAAAAGGTGTATTTTCAAGTTTTACTTATATAGCAATAAAAATATTTTGGTTTTGCAATTAAAAATAATTTCAATATTTGACCATTTTGTTACGTTGATAGGATTTGATGATAGAGGACAATCTTTTAAAACTTGAAGTTAAGCGTACTCGAGAAATGCTTCACAGTAAGGCAGAAGAAGTTCTTTCCCTAGAAAAAAGAAAACAGCAATTATACACAGCAATGGAAGAGCGAACTGAAGAAATCAAGGTTCATAAAACAATGCTTGCATCACAAATAAGATATGTTGATCAAGAACGGGAAAACATAAGGTAATTTTTCATTTTAAAACTGCTGAGGAATAAAAAAAAAGAGTGAAGATGATGTCAGGAGAACTGGCCGCCCCCTCTAACATCCTGGATGTGCATCTTTTTCATATTCATTTGAAATGGCTTTTCATATAAGAAAGACATAGGGCATGTTAGAGCCGTAAATCTAGGCTCTTCTTTTGGTTAATTCTTCATTCTTTAGATTGTCTCTTTTACATTAAGATCACTAATCTACTAGGAATTGCTTTTTATGTATTGTTTGTGGTAAAGTCAAATAACATGTCTTTTTAAAAATAGATATTCAATAGCTGCATCTATCGGAGTGATTTTCCACATCTTTTATAAGATTATTTCTGGCTACATGTTTTTTCTTTAACGTTACTGTCAATTTCATTTTTGGTTTGTTGCTGGTATGTAGAAATGCAGTTAATTTCCGTATATTAAGTGGTCAGCAACCTTGCTTAACAATCAGTCTTGTTCTAACAATCAGTAGATTCTAATTTTCTATATACTGTATTTCATTTATATTATTTTCAAATAATAACAGTTTTATTTCTTGCTTTCCAACCTTTATAACTTTTCTTTTTTCCCCAGTTCAATACTGAAGAGCAGTGTTGATTACAGGTATCCTTGTCTTATTACCTGATCTCAAAGGGAAATTTTTCATTGTTTTTGCATTAAGTATAAGGTTTACTGTAGTTTATTTCTATTTTTTAGATACCTTTTACCACATTGAGCTCCTATCTATTTTTATCCTTTACTAAGAAGTTATTTTGTTTAATCAAGAATGGATGTTGACTTTTATTATATGCTTTCTCAGCACTTATTGACAAGATGTAGCTTCTTCAGTCTGTTGTGTTTAATCATATTGATCAATTTTTCAAAGTCAAACCAACCTTACATTCTAGAATAAACCCAACTTATCTGTTACATATTATCTTTTGCATACATCTAGATTTTGTTAGGGAATATTTTAATACAATTTTTGCATCTATGTTCATGTGTACAAATGATCCATAATTATCCTTGCTCTACTGTCCTTGTCAGGTTATCAGGCTATTAAGGTTATGTCTGACTTCATAAAATGACTTGTGTGTATTTCTTATTTTTCTATACATTGAATATGTTTCTAAAAGAGTGGAATTATATCTTTTTTGTTTTTCAAAGGCCTCACTGGAAAAAAAAAAGCCATTGGGAGCCTGAAGTTTTCTATGGGGGAACATTTTCAACTATTGGTTTATATACTGGTTATAGGACAATGCAGATTTTGTATTTATTATTGATTCTGTTTTGGTAAATTCTATTTTTCTCTAGGAAAAATTTTCTATATTTATCCAAATTTCAAATTTATTGCCATACAGTTGTTTATAATTTTATTATTTAATAGTCGTAGTATTTTTAGAGATGACTCCTTTTGTATTCCTGACGTTGGTTATTTGTGCATTCTTTTGGGGTAGGATAATTCTTACCACAAGTTAATCAGTATTAACATTATTTGGAAAGGATGTGCTCATATTGATATCTTCTATTGTCCATTCATTATTTCATTTGTTTCTGATCTTGCCTTTACTATTTTTTCCTTCTTTTATATGGGCTTTTTTAATGTTCTTTTCCTAATTCTGCAGATGCTTAGCTTATTAATTTTCAGTTTTGAAGTCTAAAAAAAACTCTCTAAGTATTATATTAGCTGTATCCCACAAAAAATATTGCCATTTTTTCTTTTTTGCCTTTCCTGTCTTTCAATTGTCATAGACTTTACTTTTTAAACTTTATTGAGGTATATTTGAGATACATAAGTTGCACATATTTAAAGTGTACATTTGATAGGTTTTGACATATGTAATATACTGGAGAGACCATCACCACCATCAAGATAATGTATCCATCACCCCCACAAGTTTCCTTGTACCACATTGTAATTCCTCCCTTCAGTCCTTCCCCCGTGTTTCTCTCTCCGGACAACTGATCTCCTTTTCATCCACATAGTTCGGATTGCATTTTCAAGAGTTTAATGTAAATGGAATCCAATAGTAGGTCTGCCTTTTGTCTGGCTTTTTTCATTCAGCATAATTATTTTGAAATTCATCCATGTTGTGTATATCAATATACATTCCTTTTTGTCAGGGGTTGACACACTTTTTCTCTAAGAGCTAGATAACTAACTTACAGTTCTTTGCAGGCCATATTGTCTTTGTTTTATTTTTCAATTTTTTCTAAAATTTTATTTCAATAATTTTTGAGAAACAGGTGGTTTTTAGCTACACAGATAAGTTCTTTAGCAGTAATTTCTGAGACTGTGGTGTATCTGAACCCAAGCAGTGTACACTGTACTCAAAGTATAGTCCTTTATCCCTCGGGTCCCTCTCACACTCCACCCCCCACAAGTCCCCAAAGTCCATTATATCATTTTTATTCTCTTCTATCCTCATAGCTTAGCTCCCGCTTATAAGTGAGAACATAACAATATTTGGTTTTCCATTCCTGAGGTACTTCACTTAGAATAATGGTCTCCAACTCCATCCAGTTGCTGCAAATGCCATGATTTTGTTCCTTTTTGTGGCTGAGTAGTATGGTGTATATATACCACATTTTCTTTATCCACTTGTTGGTTGATTGGCATTTAGGCTGCTTCCAGTCATTGTTTTAATAGCTCAACTCACTCAACTCTGTCATTGTAGACTGAAAGCAGCCACAGACACTGTCAAAAAATGAGCACGGCTATTTTCCAATAAAACTGTATGAATATTGAAATTTTAAATTTTCATGAAATATAATTCTTTTATTTTTCTAATCACTTAAAAATTTAAAAGTCATTCTTAGCTTGTGGGCTATCTAAAAACAGGTGGCAGGCAGGATGGTTTGCTGACCCTGGCTTTCTCTTGTTAAATAGCAGTATTCCATTACATGTGTTTACTCCAGTTTATTTATACATTTACCTGCTGACGGACATTTGAGTTGTTTCCAGTTCTTAGCTGTTATAAACAAAGGTGCTATGAACATATGTGTTCTTGGTATGGACATATGCTTTCTTTTCTCTTGGATAAATACTTAGGAGTAAAATTGCTGGATCATGTGGTAGGTATATATTTAACTTTTCAGGAAACATTAAGAAATTGCCATGTAATCATTATTTCTGTCTTTCCTGCTTTTCATTGTTTTTACTGAATTTTGTTTAGCCTTTTCTTTATTTGGAAGGTATACATTCTAATTTTAATTATTTTGTTGGTTATTCTTAGATTTAAAAGAAACTTTAATCCTTTCTCTATGAATATTGAAAATTAGTTTCTATTATTTTCCCCTTCCTAAAAAATAAGACTTTTAGCATCTCTTACCTCTTCTTTTCCTTTTCCCATCTTTCACATATTGTTGAAATACTGATTATAGTCTCTTGCTATGTTTTTAATATTATGTCTTTACTTTTTAAAAAACTTTTTCATGTGCATTAAGCTGTGGATCCAAATGTCAGCAATAATTTAAAATTACCTATGTGTTTTGTTTCTTGATTTAATGGTTTTTTCATTTATCCCTTGTCATCATTCTATTTTCTTGGATTTCGTTTCCTTTTTTGGAGTATGATTTTGAATTTGTTTTTTCGAACTGATGTTTTCTGAAACTTTGCAGTCCTTGAATATTTAATAAATATATTTATTCTCCCTTAAACTTGAATGACAGAACATTGTAAAACATTGTTTCATATTGTGCTAGATTACAGTGTTGTTTATGAGAAGTCTGATTACAGATTAATGAAATTTATTTTGTAGGGAAACTGGGCTTTGTTTGTTTTCTTTCTGGAAGCTTTGGGACACTCTCTTTATCCTTGGTGTTTTATAATTTTCTTGTATGTGTCTGGGCGTTTTGTCATTTTAAAGTTTCTCTTGCTTGACCATTCCTAGACCTCTTTCAGTGATTTTTAAAATTTTTTTTATCTTCGGTTCAGGGGTACATGTGCAGGTTTGTTATACAGGTAAACTTGTGTCATGGGGGTTTGTTATACAGATTATTTCATTACCCAGCTACTAATCCTAGTACCCAATAGTTATTTTTTCTGTTTCTATCCCTCCTTTCACCCTCCACCCACCAACAGGTCCCAATGTCCATTGTTTTCCTCTTTGTGTCCATGAGTTATCATTTAGCTCCCACTTATAAGTGAGAACATGCAGAGTTTGGTTTTCTGTTCCTGCACTAGTTTGCTAAGGATAATGGCCTCCAGCTCCATCCATGTTCCCGTGAAACACAAGATCTTATTCTTTTTTATGGCTGCATTGTATTCCATGGTGTATATATGCCATAATTTTTAAATCTAATCTGTCATTGGTGGGTATTTAGGTTGATTCCATGTCTTTGCTACTGTGAATAGTGCTACAATGAACATTTGTGCACATATGTCTTTATGGTAGAGTGACTTATATTCCTTTGGGTATATACCTAGTAATGGGATTTCTGGGTTGAATGATACTTCTGTTTTTACTTTCTTGAGGAATCACCACATAGCTTTCCACAATGGCTGAACTAATTTACATTCCCACCAATATTATATAAGCATTCCTTTTTCTCTACAACCTCACCAGCATCTGTTATTTTATTTGACTTTTAATGGCAGCCATTCTGACTGGTGTGAGATGGTATCTCGTTGTGGTTTTGATTTGCATTTTTCTTTTTATTTTTTTAATTTGTTTTCTTTTATTATTATTATACTTTAAGTTTTAGGGTACATGTGCACAATGTGCAGGTTAGTTACATATGTATACATGTGCCATGCTGGTGTGCTGCACCCATTAACTCATCATTTAGTATTAGGTATATCTCCTAACGCTATCCCTCCCCCTCCCCCCACCCCACAACAGTCCCAAGTGTGATGATCCCCTTCCTGTGTCCATGTGTTCTCATTGTTCAATTCACACCTATGAGTGAGAATATGCGGTGTTTGGTTTTTTGTTCTTGCGATAGTTTACTGAGAATAATGATTTCCAATTTCATCCGTGTCCCTACAAAGGACATGAACTCATCATTTTTTATGGCTGCATAGTATTCCATGGTGTATATGTGCCACATTTTCTTAATCCAGTCTATCATTGTTGGACATTTGGGTTTGTTCCAAGTCTTTGCTATTGTGAATAGTGCCGCAATAAACATATGTGTGCATGTGTCTTTATAGCAGCATGATTTATAGTCCTTTGGGTATATACCCAGCAATGGGATGGCTGGGTCAAATGGTATTTCTAGTTCTAGAGCCCTGAGGAATCGCCACACTGACTTCCACAATGGTTGAACTAGTTTACAGTCCCACCAACAGTGTAAAAGTGTTCCTATTTCTCCACATCCTCTCCAGCACCTGTTGTTTCCTGACTTTTTAATGATTGCCATTCTAACTGGTGTGAGATGGTATCTCATTGTGGTTTTGATTTGCATTTCTCTGATGGCCAGTGATGGTGAGCATTTTTTCCTGTGTTTTTTGGCTGCATAAATGTCTTCTTTTGAGAAGTGTCTGTTCAGGTCCTTCGCCCACTTTTTGATGGGGTTGTTTGTTTTTTTCTTGTAAATTTGTTTGAGTTCATTGTAGATTCTGGGTATTAGCCCTTTGTCAGATGAGTAGGTTGCGAAAATTTTCTCCCATTTTTTAGGTTGCCTGTTCACTCTGATGGTAGTTTCTTTTGCTGTGCAGAAGCTCTTTAGTTTAATTAGATCCCATTTGTCAATTTTGTCTTTTGTTGCCATTGCTTTTGGTGTTTTAGACATGAAGTCCTTGCCCATGCCTATGTCCTGAATGGTAATGCCTAGGTTTTCTTCTAGGGTTCTTATGGTTTTAGGTCTAACATTTAAGTCTTTAATCCATCTTGAATTAATTTTTGTATAAGGTGTAAGGAAGGGATCCAGTTTCAGCTTTCTACATATGGCTAGCCAGTTTTCCCAGCACCATTTATTAAATAGGGAATCCTTTCCCCATTGCTAGTTTTTGTCAGGTTTGTCAAAGATCAGATGTAGATATGCGGCGTTATTTCTGAGGGCTCTGTTCTGTTCCATTGATCTATGTCTCTGTTTTGGTACCAGTACCATGCTGTTTTGGTTACTGTAGCCTTGTAGTATAGTTTGAAGTCAGGTAGCATGATGCCTCCAGCTTTGTTCTTTTGGCTTAGGATTGACTAGGGGATGTGGGCTCTTTTTTGGTTCCATATGAACTTTAAAGTAGTTTTTTCCAATTCTGTGAAGAAAGTCATTGGTAGCTAGATGGGGATGGCACTGAATCTATAAATTACCTTGGGTAGTATGGCCATTTTCACGATATTGATTCTTCCTACCCATGAGCATGGAATGTTCTTCCATTTGTTTGTATCCTCTTTTATTTCATTGATCAGTGGTTTGTAGTTCTCCTTGAAGAGGTCCTTCACGTCCCTTGTAAGTTGGATTCCTAGGTGTTTTATTCTCTTTGAAGCAATTGTGAATGGGAGTTCACTCAAGATTTGGCTCTTTGTTTGTCTGTTATTGGTGTATAAGAATGCTTGTGATTTTTGCACATTGATTTTGTATCCTGAGACTTTGCTGAAGTTGTTTATCAGCTTAAGGAGATTTTGGGCTGAGACAATGGGGTTTTCTAGATATACAATCATGTCATCTGCAAACAGGGACAATTTGACTTCCTCTTTTCCTAATTGAATACCCTTTATTTCCTTCTCCTGCCTAATTGCCCTGGCCAGAACTTCCAACACTATGTTGAATAGGAGTGGTAAGAGAGGGCATCCCTGTCTTGTGCCAGTTTTCAAAGGGAATGCTTCCAGTTTTTGCCCATTCAGTATGATATTGGCTGTGGGTTTGTCATAGATAGCTCTTCTTATTTGAGATACGTCCCATCAATACCTAATTTATTGAGAGTTTTTAGCATGAAGTGTTGTTGAATTTTGTCAAAGGCCTTTTCTGCATCTATTGAGATAATCATGTGGTTTTTGTCTTTGGTTCTGTTTATATGCTGGATTACATTTATTGATTTGCGTATATTGAACCAGCCTTGCATCCCAGGGATGAAGCCCACTTGATCATGCTGGATAAGCTTTTTGATGTGCTGCTGGATTCGGTTTGCCAGTATTTTATTGAGGATTTTTGCATCAATGTTCATCAAGGATATTGGTCTAAAATTCTCTTTTTTTGTTCTGTCTCTGCCTGGCTTTGGTATCAGGATGATGCTGGCCTCATAAAATGAGTTAGGGAGGATTCCCTCTTTTTCTATTGATTGGAATAGTTTCAGAAGGAATGGTACCAATTCCTCCTTGTACCTCTGGTAGAATTCGGCTGTGAATCCATCTGGTCCTGGACTCTTTTTGGTTGGTAAGCTATTGATTATTGCCACAATTTCAGATCCTGTTATTTGTCTATTCAGAGATTCAACTTCTTCCTGGTTTAGTCTTGGGAGGGTGTATGTGTCGAGGAATTTATCCATTTCTTCTAGATTTTCTAGTTTATTTGCGTAGAGGTGTTTGTAGTATTCTCTGATGGTAGTTTGTATTTCTGTGGGATCAGTGGTGATATCCCCTTTATCATTTTTTATTGCGTCTATTTGATTCTTCTCTTTTTCTTTATTAGTCTTGCTAGCAGTCTATCAGTTTTGTTGATCCTTTCAAAAAACCAGCTCCTGGATTCATTAATTTTTTGAAGGGTTTTTTTGTGTCTCTATTTCCTTCAGTTCTGCTCTGATTTTAGTTATTTCTTGCGTTCTGCTAGCTTTTGAATGTGTTTGCTCTTGCTTTTCTAGTTCTTTTAATTGTGATGTTAGGGTGTCAATTTTGGATCTTTCCTGCTTTCTCTTGTGGGCATTTAGTGCTATAAATTTCCCTCTACACACTGCTTTGAATGTGTCCCAGAGATTCTGGTATGTTGTGTCTTGGTTCTCGTTGGTTTCAAAGAACATCTTTATTTCTGCCTTCATTTCGTTATGTACCCAGTATTCATTCAGGAGCAGGTTGTTCAGTTTCCATGTAGTTGAGCGGTTTTGAGTGAGTTTCTTAATCCTGAGTTCTAGTTTCATTGCACTGTGGTCTGAGAGACAGTTTCTTATAATTTCTGTTCTTTTACATTTGCTGAGGAGAGCTTTACTTCCAACTATGTAGTCAATTTTGGAATAGGTGTGGTGTGGTGCTGAAAAAAATGTATATTCTGTTGATTTGAGGTGGAGAGTTCTGTAGATGTCTATTAGGTCCACTTAGTGCAGAGCTGAGTTCAAGTCCTGGGTATCCTTGTTGACTTTCTGTCTCGTTGATCTGTCTAATGTTGACAATGGGGTGTTAAAGTCTCCCATTATTATTGTGTGGGAGTCTAAGTCTCTTTGTAGGTCACTCAGGACTTGTTTTATGAATCTGGGTGCTCCTGTATTGGGTGCATATATATTTAGGATAGTTAGCTCTTCTTGTTGAATTGATCCCTTTACCATTATGTAATGGCCTTCTTTGTCTCTTTTGATCTTTGTTGGTTTAAAGTCTGTTTTATCAAAGACTAGGATTGCAACCCCTGCCTTTTTTGTTTTCCATTTGCTTGGTAGATCTTCCTCCATCCTTTTATTTTGAGTCTATGTGTGTCTCTGCACATGAGATGGGTTTCCTGAATACAGCACACTGATGGGTCTTGACTCTTTATCCAATTTGCTAGGCTGTGTCTTTTAACTGGAGCATTTAGTCCATTTACATTTAAAGTTAATATTGTTATGTGTGAATTTGATCCTGTCAGTATGATGTTAGCTGGTTATGTTGCTCGTTAGTTAATGCAGTTTCTTCCTAGCCTCGAGGGTCTTTACAATTTGGCATGATTTTGCAGTGGCTGGTACCGGTTGTTCTTTTCTATGTTTAGTGCTTCCTTCAGGAGCTCTTTTAGGGTAGGCCTGGTCGTGACAAAATCTCTCAGCATTTGCTTGTCTGTAAAGTATTTTATTTCTCCTTCACTTATGAAGCTTAGTTTGGCTGGATATGAAATTCTGGGTTGAAAATTCTTTTCTTTAAGAATGTTGAATATTGGCCCCTACTCTCTTCTGGCTTGTAGAGTTTCTGCTGAGAGATCCGCTGTTAGTCTGATGGGTTTCCCTTTGTGGGTAACCCGACCTTTCTCTCTGGCTGCCCGTAACATTTTTTCCTTCATTTCAACTTTGGTGAATCTGACAATTACGTGTCTTGGGGTTGCTGTTCTTGAGGAGTATCTTTGTGGCGTTCTCTGTATTTCCTGAATCTGAATGTTGGCCTGCCTTGTTAGATTGGGGAAGTTCTCCTGGATATTATCCTGCAGAGTGTTTTCCAACTTGGTTCCATTCTCCCCGTCACTTTCAGGTACACCAATCAGACGTAGATTTGGTCTTTTCACATAGTCCCATATTTCTTGGAGGCTTTCTTTGTTTCTTTTTATTCTTTTTTCTCTAAACGTCCCTTCTGACTTCATTTCATTCATTTCATCTTCCATCACTGATACCCTTTCTTCCAGTCGATCGCATTGGCTCCTGAGGCTTCTGCATTCTTCACGTAGTTCTTGAGCCTTGGCTTTCAGCTCCATCAGCTCCTTTAAGTACTTCTCTGTATTGGTTATTCCAGTTATACATTCATCTAAATTTTTTTCAAAGTTTTTAACTTCTTTGCCTTTGGTTTGAATTTCCTCCTGTAGCTCGAAGTAGTATGATCATCTGAAGCCGCCTTCTCTCAACTCGTCAAAGTCATTCTCCGTCCAGCTTTGTTCCGTCGCTGGTGAGGAACTGCGTTCCTTTGGAGGAGGAGAGGTGCTCTGCTTTTTAGAGTTTCCAGTTTTTCTGCTCTGTTTTTTCCCCATCTTTGTGGTTTTATCTACTTTTGGTCTTTGATGATGGTGATGTACAGATGGGTTTTTGGTGTGGATGTCCTTTCTGTTTGTTAGTTTTCCTTCTAACAGACAGGACCCTCAGCTGCAGGTCTGCTGGAGTTTGCTAGAGGTCCACTCCAGACCCTGTTTGCCTGGGTATCAGCAGTGGTGACTGCAGAACAGCGGATTTTCGTGAACCGCGAATGCTGCTGTCTGATCGTTCCTCTGGAAGTTTTGTCTCAGAGGAGTACCCGGCCGTGTGAGGTGTCAGTCTGCCCCTACTGGGGGTGCCTCCCAGTTAGGCTGCTCGGGGGTCAGGGGTCAGGGACCCACTTGAGGAGGCAGTCTGCCCATTCTCAGATCTCCAGCTGTGTGCTGGGAGAACCACTGCTCTCTTCAAAGCTGTCAGACAGGGACATTTAAGTCTGCAGAGGTTACTGCTGTCTTTTTGTCTGTGCCCTGCCCCCAGAGGTGGAGCCTACAGAGGCAGGCAGGCCTCCTTGAGCTGTGGTGGGCTCCACCCAGTTTGAGCTTCCAGGCTGCTTTGTTTACCTAAGTGAGCCTGGGCAATGGCAGGAGCCCCTCCCTCAGCCTCGCTGCCGCCTTGCAGTTTGATCTCAGACTGCTGTGCCAGCAATCAGCGAGACTCCGTGGGCGTAGGACCCTCCGAGCCAGGTGCGGGATATAATCTGCTGGTGAGCCATTTTTTAAGCCCATTGGAAAAGCGCAGTATTAGGGTGGGAGTGACCCGATTTTCCAGGTGCTGTCTGTCACCCCTTTCTTTGACTAGGAAAGGGAACTCCCTGACCTTTTGCGCTTCCCGAGTGAGGCAATGCCTCGCCCTGCTTCGGCTCATGCACGGTGTGCTGCACCCACTATCTGGCACTCCCTAGTGAGATGAACCTGGTACCTCAGATGGAAATGCAGAAATCACCCATCTTCTGCGTCGCTCACGCTGGGAGCTGTAGACTGGAGCTGTTCCTATTCGGCCATCTTGGCTGCCACCCTGATTTGCATTTTTCTAAAGATCTATTGAGCTTTTTTTCTTATGCTTTTTGGCACATGCATGTCTCCCTTTGAAAAGTGTTCATGTCCTTTGCTCACTTTTTAATACGGTTGTATTTTTTCTTATAAATTTGTTTAAGTTCCTTATAGTTGTTGGATGTTAGACCTTTATCAGATGCAGAGTTTGCAAAAATTTTCTCCCATTTTCTAGGTTGTCTGTTTTCTCTGTTGATAGTTTACTTTGCCGTGCAGAAGTTCTTCAGTTTTAATTAGACCCCATTTATCACTTTTTGTTTTTGTTGTGATTGCTTTTGTCATCTTCATCATGAAATCTTTGCCCTTTCCTCTGTCCAGAATAATACTGCCTAGGTTGTCTTCTGGGTTTTTATAGTTTTGAGTATTACATTTAAATATTTAATCCATCTTGAGTTGATTTTTGTATGTGGTGTAAGAAAGGGGTCCAGTTTCAATATTCTGCATATGGCTAGCCAGTTATCCCAGCACCATGTATTGAATAGCGAGTCCATTCCCCATTGATAGTTTTTCTCAGTTTTGTTGAAGATGAGATGGTGGTAGGGATGCAGCCTGATTTCTGGGCTCTCCTGTTGCATTGGTCTGTAAGTCTGTTTTTGTACCAGTACCATGCTGTTTTGGTTACTGTAGCCCTGTAGTGTACTTTGAAGTTGGGTAACGTGATGCCTCAAGCTTTGTTATTTTTGTTTAGGACCGCCTTGGTACTCAGACTCTTTTTTGGTTCCATATGAATTTTAAAATAGTTTTTTTCTAGTTCTATAAAAATGTCATTGGTAGTTTGACAGAAATAGCATTGAATCTGTAAATTGCTTTGGGCAGTATGGCCATTTTAACATTGATTCTTCCTATCCATGAGAAATCAGTTTTCTGCTGATTTCCTTGAGCAGTGTTTTGTAATTCTCATTGTAGAGATCTTTCACCTCCCTGGTTAGCTGTATTCCTAGGTATTTTATTCTTTTTGTGTTAATTGTGTAATGGGATTGTGTTCCTGATTTGGCTATTGGCTTGGCTGTTATTGGTATATAGGAATGCTAGTAATTTTTATATGTTGATTTTGTATCCTGAAACTTTGCTGAAGTTGTCCATCAGCTGAAGCAGGTTTTGGGCTGAGACTATGGGGTTTTCTAGATATAGAATCATATCATCTGCAAACAAGGATAGTTTGACTTCCTCTCTTCCTATTTAGATGCTCTTTATTTCATTCTCTTGCCTACTGCTTTGTCCAGGACTTCCAATACTATTGTTGACTAAGAGTGATGAGAGAGGGCATCCTTGTCTTATGTTGGTTTTCAAGAGGAATGCTTCCAGCTTTTCCCCATTTACTATCATGTTGGCTGTGGGTTTGTCATAGATGGCTGTTATTATTTTGAGGTATGTTCCTTCAACACCTAATTTATTGAGAATTTTTAACATGAAGAGGTGTTGACTTTTATCAAAAGCCTTTTATAGATCTATTAAGATAATCATGTTATTTTTGTCTTTAGTTCTGTTTATGTGATGAATCAAATTTATTGATTTGTGTATGTTGAACCACTGACAGCTTGCACCATGCACCTTGAAAAGCTGCAGGTACTCAATATCAGCCCGTGAAGGCAGCCACAGGGGCTGTACCCTAAAAAGCCACAGGGGCAGAGCTACCCAAGGCCTTGGGAGCCCACCCCATGTATCAGTGTGCCCTGGATATGAGACATGGAGTCAAAGGAGATTATTCTGGAGCTTTAAGGAGTGCCCTGCCAGGTTTTGGACTTGCATGGGGCCTGTGGCCCCTCTGTTTTAGCCAACTTCTCCAATTTGGAACAGGAACATTTATCCAATGCCTGTGCCCCCATTGTATCTTGGAAGCAACTCGTTTTTTATTTTACAGGCTCATAGGCAGAAGGGACTTGCTTTGTCTCAGATGAGACTTAGGAATTGGACTTTTGAGTTAATGCTGGAGTGACCTAAGACTTTGGGGGATTATTGGGAAAGTACGATTGGTTTTGAAATGTGAGGACATGAGATTTGGGAGGCACTGGGGCAGATTATGGTTTGGCTCTGTGTCCCCACCCAAGTCTCATCTACAATTGTAATCCTGTGTTGAGGGAGGGACCTGGTGGGAAGTAATGGATATTGGTGGTGGTTTCCCCAATGCTGTTCTCATGAGTGAGTGAGTTATCATGAGATCTGATGGTTTAAAAATATTTGGAAGTTTCCCTCTCTTGCTTTCTCCTGCTGCCTTGTAAAGAAGATGTTGCTTCCCCCTTGCCTTCCGTCATGACTGATGATTATATGTTTCCTGAGGCCTCCTCAGACATGTGGAACTGTGAGTCAATTAAATCTCTTTTGTTGCAAATTATCCAGTCTCAGGTAGTATCTTTATAGCAGTTTGAAAATGGACTAATACAATGGTTATTCCTTTAACTGTGGTGTAGACTGAGTACAGTCAACAGATTTCTTTTCTGGAGGTTTTCACTGGGCCAAGGCTTTGTGTGGGGTCTTTATTTGTAGCTGACTTCTTATCTTTGGTTTCACAGGGGGATCTGTTAGGAAGTTATTTTTGGTGTTGAAGCTTTGGGGTGTGATCCAGTAGGTGGTGCTTACGTGTAGTGATCAGTAGGTAGGTTCTTGCTTGGCTGTGTGGCTCCTCTATATTTCCTCACATTCATGCTCTTTCTCAATGCTCTGTAAGTGTGGGCTCCTCTCTCACCTGAGTGCTGGCTGTAGATCATGGCTTGGTGCTACTGGGCTGCCCACCACAGCTCTGGGGTGATCTCAGGGTTTATGTTTCTTTCCCAACTTGGAGGCAGCAGAATAAGGTACCTTAGTAGTGGTTGTGGCTGAGGGTCTTTTGTCCCCTGATGGCTTCATCCCAGAGAGGTGCAGGTCAGCAATCACTGAGTGCAATAAACCCAGGATGAGGTAGTCTGCGCTATGGGCCCAAGCTGGGGACACCCTGCCTGGTGATGAGCAGTGGGGGTTTATGTGATCCATGGGAGATGGACTGGCTTCCTCTCCTTGGGTGGACTGCAGCTTGTTGCAAATATGGATGAGGCACTTAGGGTCTTTGCTCCTTGGTTAATCCGAGGATAGCTGGGGTAGTACCACTGCAGAGCCAGTGGCAGAAGCTTTTGGTTGCCCCTGGCAGCTCTACCTCTGAGAAACATTTAGCTGCTGTTACTGGTAGTGTTCAGCTGGTGGGGTGGGGTGGGATGGCTGTACTGCTGGTGTGAGCCTGTGGCTTGTTGGGGAGCAAGGAGTTAAGGGAGTCAGGAGAAGAGAGTGGTGTCTTCTCTGCATGGTGACTGTAGTGTGCTGTAAGCTCAGGCATAGTCCTCAGGGCTTTTTTCCCCCAAATCAAGGGCAGCAGGGACAGAACTGCTGCTGTGGTCATGGCAGAGAGGCTATCATTTGCCTCTGGGGGCCTCTCCAGGAAACTCCAGGCCACTACCAGTGGGTATGCTCAGCCATGGGTGGAGCAACTGTTCTGTGGTCACGGGCTGGGGCCCCTGCCTGGTGAAGAGTCAGGGAATAGGGGTTCCCAGGGAAGAGGGGCTGAACTCCTTTCTGTATGGTCTCTTTTAATTATTTCATTCAAGTCTTTCTTCAGGTCAGGAGAATATTTTTCTATTTAACTTTTTTCTTACCATCATACTTTCCTCTGTTTTCCCCATTTGTTCCTCATTTTTAGTAGATGTTGGCCCTTTTAAGTCTGTCCTCCAGGTTTCTTTTTTTTTACTTGTATTTTACTTTCTCAGATATTTTTTCTCTCTCTCTCCCTATTCCCCTCTCCTCTGCCTAATCTCCCCCCTTGTATCTCTCTCCAGATTGCTCATTAAATCTTTATTCTTCACTGCTCTTACACTGAAAAAGAAAACTTATTTGCAAGCACTGTTATTCTTTCATTAGTCCTTTATTTTCATAGCAGCCCATCTCGTTTTATGGGTGTTTTTGGAATCAATATCCTCTTCTGAGGGTACTAATTAGAAGACTAAACATTGTCTTCTATGCATTATGTGTCAGGTCTGTTCGTCATTCATTTTGTTCATTTTTGCCATTTGCTTTCCATAAATGTTTAATGGTCCTTTGTTTTCTGTTAATATTTATTAATAAATGCTTATTATTCAGTGGATATCGGTAGCTAACTGGTAAGGGTTTCCTCTGCAATTAAGTAGATCTCTGGTTTTCTCCAACAGATTGCTTCTCTAAATGGGAGGGCTGATTATAGGCTCTGAGCTAGTTTGTCCTGGTAAGAGTGTAATAGCTATCAAGCAGGGTTAGGATTTCATGGTTACAAAAAGTTAGGAGGTGTTTATTTTGAGTGATGAAGACTTTATCTCATTCCTAAGTAGAACTGCCTTTCTTTTTCATTTACTTCCACTGTTGGGGGAAGCCTAGAATTACTTTATGTTTTTACCTCTTCTCTAGCTTCAACATACATGCTAGGAACTGTGGTAATTTTTTGGTTATCATTGGAGCAGAAAGCATTCCTGACATTTCTGTATGCTTAGGGGTTGAGGGGAATGGCACAGAGGTGTTGATTATAGCCTCACAGATCACTCTTGTTCTTTTTCTTATTTCTGAGTTTGGATTTTTTTCAGACTTCTTTGGTGGAAAATGGCTCCTGCTTCTGCAGTGGTCTTCCATGTGTGTATCTATTTTTTTTTTTCTGTTAATCTTACCCCATCTATTTTCCATGAATTCATGAAAAATTATTGTACCTTTCTGGTTCTCAGAACAGCTATGTTGCTGTTTTTTTTTAATCTTTTTTTATTTTAGAAAGGAAGAGTAATATACTGTGCTTGGTCCACAATCTTGAAGTCCAGCAAGTTTTTATGATCACATAAAGGATGAGTAAATATTTCCTGAGGAAATGAGTGATAATTAAAAATAAGAAAAACTGTTAACTTCTGACACTAAATATATTTTACCATGAGTTTTCTCTAGCAGTAGAAAAACTGGTAGGTCGAGGATTTCTTTTTCACCATTGTTAGATAGCTTACTTTCATGAGTTTATAGCAAGCAGTTGAGTCACTCTCCATATTGCCATGCATATATTAAGATTACTAGTATTAAGTTCTAAAAAATAGCTCATAAAATACAAATTTACTGAAATAAAAGGAGAAAGTAACCAATAGATTTAAGAATCTGAATCTGAATTCTGGAAGACAATTCTCAACCGCCCTCTTTAGACTATCTTTTTAAAGAAGTTTGAATAGCAAACAGCCTCAGAAACTAGAGGTAGTATCTCCTTCTGGAGCAAAAATTAGGCATGTTTGCTTATTTCCCACTATAAAATATTTGGGTTACCTAGGCTTGAGATTCCTCAGCTGTGATGCAAATCTACTGTGTGCAGCATCCACTTGAGCCCCTTCTTGCCCCCATGGGATGTAAGGAGCAACGGGAACCGATCAAACAGGAATCTTATGCTACTTGCTGTGTCATGAGAAATAAAGTCCGTTGTCTCTGAAACAGGAATTGTGTCTTCTGCCAGCAAAAGACACAATGAAACTGTGGCAGGCTAACTTGTCAGCTTTCAAGTAGGGTAAATATCAGATCCTTCACACTGAATTATTAAATTAAAACGTGAGAACAAATTTAACCTGTTTGAGTTTAGTAGTAACACAAATCCAAATGTCTTCAGTAAGAACACCTGATAGTCCTTTAAAAATTCTAAAGTATGTTATTCGTTTCTCAGTGTTTCTTTTTCTTATTAGCACTGAGTTTCATGAGCGGCTAAGTAAAATTGAGAAGCTGAAGAATAGATATGAAATTCTGACTGTTGTTATGCTGCCTCCTGAAGGAGAAGAGGAGAAAACACAGGCCTATTATGTAATAAAGGTAATTTTAATTGATTCACAGTTGTGATGGTATGAAGTTTTCTTTGTTAACTCATTCATCGTAATCCTCTGAATTAAAAAAAAAAAATTGCAACTTTCCCTCCATGAAATCTAGCAACTATTTCACTTAATTAGGGCCACTATTACACTTAACAATGGCCAAAACATTCATTCCTAAATGGAGATACTGAAAGCACTATTCATTCTATATACCTCTAGTCCGTGAGGTCAAGCACTGCCCTCTGATTCCCAAAATTTACTGTGAACTTGCTATAGAAGTCTTCTTCTTTTGAGTTCAGGTCATTCTACTTGACCATTCTTTGACACTTTTTTCTTTTTGCTATTATTTGCAGCATGTCATTTCCCCTAGTCAAGATTCGTAATCTTTTTCTTTAAGACCTATTATCACTCTAAGTTTCTTTGGTATGCATGTGACAACCTGTTCAACATTTGAGGCTTAACGCTTTCGTTTACTTCACTATAGCCACCCACTCTTATGCCACACCCTGGCTGGACCTTAGCATTTCTTGGAGCTACACCACCTCTGAATTTTAAACTCCAGTTTACCATTATAGTCCTGGTATGGCAGCTGTTCAGAGAGGAAGAGGGCTGCTTCTCTGCCCATATATCCCTATAATGATATTATAGGGAGACAGACCAGGTGAATCTGTTTTTTTCTGATGTTTGACAGTTGTCTGTCATCCCATGGTTATCTTTAACCCATAAGGGGAAATTCATTAAGTGATGTGGAATTGAATGCTATTCTCATTCTAAGCACTGCTATATTCATCTTTCCCACACAGAAAATACCCTGAACAGGAGTAATTTCCTTTACAGAAAGGTCTAGGAAATTACTCAAAATGCTTCAAACAAGGGATGGAACTTGGAACTTTGACTCATTTCCCTGTACCATACATGAATAAGGGTGAGATGATCTTCCAGTTCACACCTTCAGAGAAGGGCTCTTGTGGATGCTCTCTCCCTGTGACTTCTACCAACTTAATTGGCCAAATTTTCTCCTGTAGCTCTTCTTCAAATCTGCCCCTAACAAATACAGCAAGTATGGTATGCCTGTCACTTTGCTTGAAATTCTGCCTTCCCTATGAGAAATCAGTCCCAGCTCTCAAAAGTTTTCTTATAACTTGTCAGTCTGTAATACCTCAGGCTTCTGCCCAAACAGGACTTTTCTCCTCTCAGGTTTTAAAAATTCCCGAAGGATAAAGGGTAGGCTCTAATTTTTTAGGTGTTGGGAAATAGGGAGATGTTGCAATTCCAATTAAGTTTCTCTAACAAGTGGTGTGATGGGTTACCTAAAAGTACTGGTGTTAAGTGTGCCTTCGTCCATATCCTACCACTGCTTAGGTAGGTAACCAGGAATAAGTTACTTAACCATGTGAGGCATAAGTTTCCTCATTGGAAACTCATTTGGAAAATGAAGAGGGTAATATTGTTACTTTTATTGGGAGAAAAGAGAAAATACATGTAAAGCCCTTGGGACGGTGTCTGGCACAAAATGAGTCCTCAGTAAATGTTAGTTATTATTATTACTGTGATGATGCTGATTAACCTAACTCACAGGAACACAGGCAAGTTTTATATGAAGAAAGAATATTCCTTCTGTTTACAGTGAAAGTGCTGGATAAATATGAGAATAATGATTATGTTAAATGAATTGAGGCTATCAGTTACTTTCTCAATGTCCTGATGCCATATTTCCTATCTTCCATCTTCTCTGGGATCCACAGCTTGCCACGCAGTTATTCACTTTTTTTTTTTTCTTGGTTATATAGCATGTTTACGCTTTTTACTGATAACACTTCACAAGTCTTAGATGTGTAAAAATGAAACTTAAATAATAACTAAACTCAGTCTAGCTTATATCAGGAAAAATTACAGCCTGAAAAATAGAGAAAAGCAAACCATGGGTGCAATGATGCCAGTGCATCGTGATACCAAAGTGTTGGCATTTTCTAGTGGGCCCTCCAAGGTATTATATAGGAGTGCACACCTTCAACTC